>NW_020897695.1:26702411-26742411 GCF_003984885.1 Neopelma chrysocephalum
TAAGATCGATAACATGTAGCTGTTGCTAGACAATACTAGACTAATCCTTATGGTAAATCCTTCTGTAAAAGCTATTACTCTGTGTTACAAAAGTATCACAGAAGATAATATGATTCACCACAGAAAAGGAGCATACTGGCCACAGGTATCTTAAAAGATATGCTGAAAAACCCAAAGCCTCCCAAAATCAGTTAAGTGAAAAAGCAGGCTTCCAAAACACAGTTTCAGTCCGTAATTCAGCTTTGCAAAGTGAAAGCATGCAGAGTACAGACCAGCGAGGCATCCAACACCCAGCACGCTTGCCTCACTCCAGAGTCTTTCTGAACTACGACAACTTTAACAAATCCTTATTTACATTACAGATTTACATTTTAAAAGTCAGGGGGCCTGACCCTCAGTCCTTATTCAGTATCTACCAAGTTCCCTGGTTGCTAGTACTGACCTCGCACGGAAAGACCATGTCTGTCCTAAGACTTCCACTGGGAAGATTTTCCAGTGTTTATTTCCAAACTTTGGCAGTCTGGGTAAGAGTTGCCTGCTGTTGCTTTTGTTATTGCCTATAATTATTACTAGTGCAACAACTACTACTTCTAATACTGCTACTAAGGCATGGTGCAAAGGAGGATTGATTCCTAAAAGAAGCTGCAAACTGTGCAGCTCCTCTTCCAGCTTTTTATCTATATATCGCTATTCCTTTGTTTAAGGAGAGCTTTCTCTAAACAAACCTTGCACAAAAGGTTTAAGTAATTAGTGATGGATTCAGGCAATATGGCCATTCAAATATGGCTGTCCTCTGATCTAGAATGAGCTGATCAAACACCAGCAAGCTAATTATTTCAGACACTGTACAGTAATCACCGAGACCAAAGGCGAACATTTACAATCAAAACAGGTATTATTTTCTGCACTGGAAGACAGTGTCATGATCTCTGTATGTCAAAGCTAATATGTATAATGTGTAAGCTTTCCAAAGAAACTTTAAGTACTGGTGCCCACTGCCAGGAAGTATCGATAAGGACCTGCTCAGCATGTCAAGATAATAAGCAGGCTAGTGTACTAATTTGCAAACTCAAAAAAACGGCTGTTTGCATTTGAAATATACCTTGTAGAAAAGTACACATGTAATACAGCTGTATAGGTATTTCTGGGATAACCACTGCTCAGCTCTGCTCTCAATGAAATAAATGCCTAGTTTTGTGCTGTCTCACAGTACAAAGTTCGCACCTATACTAAGTGGGGACCTACAGCTCTGTTTTGTATTTCTTCCCTCAACTCCCATGCCTTGAAAAGAGCAAGAACACTTTTCAGATGACCAACCCAAGTTCATTCACCTCATCATCTATCTGTCTTGAAATATTCAAGGACTAGTTTTGGAAAATATTTTAGAGAATAATGCTAGGGAGTCACTAGGGTTTTTTTTTCTACCCAAGTCAACCTGAAACTAGACATACAAAAAATCTCACCAGAGTATTTTCCATTTAGGATAAATTATTTTGACATTTCTTAAAAAATCAAACAGATCTCTGTCAAAGCTTCACTTTCTTGGACAGGTAAGCAAGCAGGTGACACAGATGGCACTGAAGTAAATGCCACTTTGCCACAGATGATGGTACATTTCCTGCACAGCACACTGAGGCTACAAAGATGCTTCACAGAATGACAGAATATGGTCTCAATCCAGTAAGTCCTACTCAAACGAGTAGCCTTTATTCACATTAGAAACACTGGTGAAATTAACAGGATTGAACTATGAACTAGTCATGCAAACAAGCACTTGTGGGAGGAAACAAGGAAGACCGAAAATTACAACTGATATTTTTTATTATATATGTATGTATAGGACAAATGGACATTGCCCCTGTATTACACAAATGAGGTTTCTAACATCCCTTTCAGTAGTACTTACTAATATGAAAGCACTAAGGTACTGTGTTTATTATTGCTTTTGAAGTGTAAGTCCTCACTGAATTCAACAGGAAATAAAGCTTAAAAGCATTCTACATGAAAGGATATTTTTGCTGTTTTCTTAAAACTCAGTCACTTTATGAATGACAGAAATCGATACCAAAATTTAATCATTACTCCAGAATATTAAAAATGTTAAATGCTAAATTATTAAGCTAAAGTTAATTTTTGGTTTTTTAGTTACACAATATATCACAATATATAATACAGCATTTTTCCATAGTTCTTTATGCTTTATGGCTTGCTTTCATTTTTTGATATATTACAAAGAGATTGAATCCATTCGGTAGTGAAGAATTTAATCTTTTTTCTTCTATTTTTCACTGAAGAGAAACAATATTTTTTATTATTACAGGGAGGATGCGATGCAGTAAAAATTTTCAAGGACTTTGGGGGAATTAATCGAAGACTTGCTTAATCTTATAGACATGGGTTGAATTTTGCAGTTCTTAGTTACACAAAAGGTGTTGAATGGGAGTTTTGTGCAGCAGTCAGGATCTCAGCCACTAATAACCTCTCAGTTATTTTCTTTTTCTCATTAGCAGTCTAACAGCTAACAGACTAATCTGAAGCTGCTATGGGATGCAAGATGAATTACAGCACATAAAGCTTACCCTATGAAAACAGGTGAAAAATCGCAGGCAGCATCTCTCAAATGGTACCCAGGGTGAGCTCCTGAGCAGGTACCAGCCAACAGAGCCGCGGCTGCTCAACGCTGTCACTTTGCATCACTGAGGTCTGGCCCTAAAATGAGCCCACAGAAATTCCCATGAAGGTATTTTGAGAAAGTCACTTTGGAGTGGTGATACCTGAAGCCGCTCAGGTCTTCTGCTGACTCAATGAGAGGAGTACAAGGGGCTGACGCCGGGAGGCTTTGCTCTGACCCCCTCACTAAGTGTACCCACCAAACACTTTTCAGGCTGGAGCAAGGAGATGGTGTTGGCCTGCTTCCTCAGTGCCCAAGGCAAAGGGAGAGGGGTGAAAAGGTGCCCTGGGTCCCTCAGTTTCCATCAGGAAATGTGCAGAGTTGAGAAAAAATTGCCGGTTTTGACTACACACACACAGGATTTGTAAACCTGGTTTTACTAGTTCTGAATTTTTATTGCAGGTAGATATCTTTTTCCTCTGTGTGAGAGGAAAGCCTCTTGCATGATGTGCAAGATAAAATATAATGAATGCTGATATCTACTTTTCTAGTGATTCAAAAATGTTGATATCTACTTTTGTGAAACAGACTTAAATTAAACATCACATGCTAGTCAGGTTAATAGTGAAAACATATACGGCTTATTAAATGCCCACTTTTTTAGGACTAACTGTTTCCAGTCTGGAAAAAGCCCTAACCAACCACCGTGTCTCACCTGTGCTCCAGAATCTTTTCATTTTGTCCCATCATAACTCAGTTCTAGTTCCACACATGTAAATTACCTGAAAAGAGCCTTTTCAATAATATTAAATAAGGACTATTACAATAAAATGATCTCACACTATTTAGTGTTTTGTTATTCTGTTACTCTGTATTATGGAATCTTCAAATTATGTATGACTCATAAGACACTTGGGTAAAATCAACTGCGAGAATCAACGTTTCCTAAAGCTTGCACCTAGATTAAATGCTGATACCTTCCTGAAGCATTGAAACAAAACTGCCTTGCAAAGGAATCCAACAAATGTGTAAAATATTTTCTGAAGCTTCCTTTTAGACTATACACAATAATACAAATGAAAGCATGGAAAAGTGTTGTATGAATTACTACTATTTCTGCATTCAGAGCTGCGTAATTGAGAGCTAATTAATATTTCTTTCAGAAAGATAAAAAAACACAGAGAAGTAGTGTACACACTGTGAAGAAGTTTCAGGAAAAATTGCACTTGTTAGCATCAGCTAAAGCTAAAATATCTGCTAACTACGAAGACAGATGTATAAAATGCTCTCACATGCAAATCCAACAATAATTTCAAAGTGCAGTTCACAGCATTCTTGTCTATTTAAACAAGCATTATTATAAATAAAACTCTGAGCCTATTGCACTGATACAGGACAAGTATTTACCACTGCTATCATCAGAATAGACAAACTTATTTTTCCCCAAGCACATATTCAATAAAGGAAGAAACTATACTGAAAAAAAACATAAATTTTTTGTTTTAAAAATCATATTAATTTGGAAGCAGTTGCCTTGTAGCAACGAATTGATCCTGGAGAAGAATAGTACTACTTTTTCCTTAGCTCTATCATCTCTTACAATTGACGAAGCTTTTAAAGAAAGTTTTCTTAAATTGTTAGAACATGTTTATTTTCTTGGAAATTAATTCTTTTTAACTCTTTATGATAGCTTTGAATCCCATAAAGAAAGATGAATTATCACATACTGAGCCCAAGCTGTGAAACAGGAGGAGACAAATAGAGACCCCTACTGTGTTTAACAATCTAGAAGAAATTCCAGGCTCAAAAGAAAAATTTTCTGTCCCTTTTCTCAGACCACAAAAACTGTTAGCATGGATTTGAACAGTGGAGGGCACTCTTGCTATGCAAAACCCGGTACTGACCTGGCACACTCGGTTTGATCTATTCAGTAGCCTAAATCTCAGAATTTGTTAAGTAACAGCCACCTGTGGCACAGGCACTAACTGTACTCTGGTTAAAACATTTGCAGTTTCTAATCTGCGCAGTGAAGCACTTCAGTATCTCAAACACTGGTGCCTTTCTGCGTGGACGCAGATGTGGAACAGATGCAAGCTTCACAAATTGTTTGTAATATTTGTGCAAGGTATCATATTAAACAGGATCTGTGCTATGTTTTTCAAAATCATAGAAACAGCTATTCAGTTGGCTGTTATGGCATGTATACATTAATTTCGGGTTGTAAAGAATTTGTGTATAAATAATGAGGATGGCTGTAGGAACCACCTTTATTTGGAATGCATCAACTTTTACTGGGAATCCTAAAAAAAAAAAAAAACAAACCACCAACCGAGGTCAATGCTTCTAACATAGCTGAGATGAAACAGACATTGAAAAACCAAACCAAAACAAATAAACTAGAAGAAAGAAGGAGCAGCGTAAATTCTGCATAGCTTTCCTATTTTGAAAAGTGTATCATTAACTACATCTTAAACTATGTAACTCCTAACATCCTGCATGAATGAACGAAGCCAGCCACTCTCTGAACAAGCACAGAAACGCTGACAAATTCGTGTTTGAAGGCTCGCAAGAAGAGAAGCTGATGTGAGGACCCAATCCTTCATCTCCTAAGTATCTCAAAACTGAACTCACAAGTCCTGGACTCAGTGACACTACTCCTCTGAGTAAAATTACTCACAATCAGGAGTGCTTGAAAGAGCAAACCTGGAGTGATTCAATGACAGTTGTGCAGCTCAGTCATTTTGGCCTTTCACTGTCCCATATACTGCAGTATTGCACAGGATAGCAAAGCACATAATGATCTAAACAAATCCATGAGCTTTCATCATTTCCAGATTTGGGGACATTACAACACCAACAAATTCCTAAATGAAAACTATCAAATGGCACCAGGAGAAGGGATCTCTCGAAACACTGAATGACAAGTCGGTTTTGATTAACTGAAACAAAAATACAGCAGCACCTGCAGGGTTAATTAAGCAGCTCAAGATGCTGGGCTTCACAAAAGGAAACCTTTTTCCTTCTTTAAGGACTGTAAACACTTGTGCTGAACTAGATGGGCATTTGATAAGCTGTACAGCGTGTAGCAAACTCCGAGGGATCTCTAGTTAACACTCAAATTCAGTGTTAACACTTAACAGAACAGTGGTAAGCCGTGCTGCCAAGGTCAACTGCACAGATGTACTAATTGTATTATGAGCTTGACATCTAGTGGCCACCCCTGGCAGGGCAAAGCAGGCAAAGGTTAAATCAGCAAGCCTTGTCAAAGCACTTCTAACTACCCACCCTCAGGGAGAGGAGGCCTGGGAAGCTTTCTGGTACTCCGCGATCCCACCTTCTCCCCGGCAATCCCAGGCTGAGCTCCCGCAGCAGCCTGCGGCGCGGCACGGCGCGGCGCGACCCACCCGCGCAACGCCCACCTACGCCCCCCGAACCCATCCCGGCCCGCAGCCCGGCGGCCACTGCAGGAGGTCAACAGCCTGCCCGAGTACTTCGGTGCGCCTCGCTCTCTGGCTCAAAAGTTTGGAAATTTTGTTGGTGTTCCTTTTGCAAACAGTGATAGGGTTCAGATTTTTTCGGGGGGGGGGAGGGTGTGGAATGGCGAAACTGGGGAGGGATGGGGGGGGAACACGCCATACACACCAGTATTAGAGAGTGGCAATAAGAATTTCAGAAGGGCTTTTTGTAAAGATTTATCTTATCCCACAATAATAAAAAAACTCCCCTCTCTTTAGTCCTCCATCTTTTCACTTTTCAACTTAAAAGAAATGGATTTTTTAAATGTGTTGCTTTATGGTTTTCTATCACCTTTATAAACAATTATTTTTCTGGCTTTCACGATTTTGAAGGGTTTTCCCTTTGTAAGAAGAAATGTACTCTAGGTCTAACAGCACTACAACTGAACCAGCTCATAAAAGTACATTTTGGCCTAAATCCCCTTTTTTGTATTAATGGAAAACATTTAGTTAGGAAAACACCACTACATTAAGTGGGAAATTTTTAGAGTGTAAAGGAAACAGGATTTACATTGATATATACAATTCAATACAAATTTACTGCTGGAACTAGATTGACTTGTGCTTCCTCTGGAAAAAAAGATACAGAAAATTACTCTTATTTTACTAATACAATACTATGAAAGAAATTATTTTTACATGCTTCATTTTGGAAAATGTGTCAGTACTTAACTATTTTAATGTCATGCCAGACCTGGTTTATTATCAGCAAAAGTGATTGACTCATGCCCTGAATGATGGATTGTCAACAGATATGCTTGTCTCTTCTTGGCAGTCAACAAATCAAATGAAGGAGAGATACCCAGAAAATCTTCCCAGGATTCAGACTATTTTTCAGATGGCACTATTACTGGCTATTCATTAGGTTATTTTTACTCTTTTTCTAATGCCACACATTTGTTGAGTTGTAGCTTTTCCCCTCTCTTAGGCAAGGAAAAGTAATTTTCAACAGCTATATGTATGCATATTAATACCTTAATTACACAGAATTTTAACCAACACACCTTTCAAAATTTCCTCCCTCCCACTCTGAAAAAAGAGTCTTAATGTCTACCTCAGGAGATCACTTCAAGACCAGCATCACTAGATAAAATCTGACCCAGTTTTGTCTACTTTCATTGTGATATATACATCAACAAATTGGCCGATTGCTGTAGTTTCCTTATTATTCCAAATATTTTTCTATTCCTAACACAATTCAAAGCAGAGTATTTTTAAAATCATACAAATATAGATGTTACATAGTTCAAATGTTAAGTCTCTACTGTAATAACAGAAGTATTTATATAAAGTTTCAATTACCGTTTCTCACCAAAGCACAATTTATAGCGATACTTATTTGGCCTTTTTCAAAACAAAAAGCCTTCTCTTACACTTGCCTCAGAACAAACGTTTGCAAAAATCACCTAAGTTTTATGTTTACTGACAGCTGCTTGCGACTTAGCAAGTTTTAAACGCAACAGTGTCTAAGCAATAGAGAATACCTCTATTTTACATGGAAGAACGTCCCCCCAAAATGTGTTTTAACCCTCTGTATATGCAGATAGAGTGAACACACGTGAAGCTGGCTGCTACATATTGAACAGTGTCGTTGCTGGAGCTGAGCAAGTGTGCCTGTGGAGATACTCCAGAAGAATATCGAGTGCAGTTCATGAAACTGCCCAAAACTGCACAGCCCGATCCCACTTTACCAGAATGGAAAAGATCAATTATTTTAGACTATGTTGTATGTATTGAAGTGTGGGTGGAAAAAGAGGACCAATATTTAAAAAAATGACTGCAAAAGGCACATTAGAAAACTGTCATTAACAGTTCACTACAAGGTGATCTCTTCCAACTCAGGCTAAACAACCTGTTTCTTTGCCAGAAACTTCACATGAAAAAGTCCAAAGCATCACTGGTCATCACTCTTACCAGAACCTCACCTGCACACTCTTGAGAACCACTCTTCAGCATTACAAAAAAAAAATAAAAATAACCAAACAAAAAAAATCCCCCTTCTATTATCCCTACCTTAAAAATACAAATGTCTGTGGTTTAATTTAAAAGTAATCAGAGTTGAAGCATGTGCATTGTATCTACAATTCTGATTCATTTGTAATCTGTTGAATTAGGCAAGTGTATCAGAAATGTAATTCCAGCTATTACAATGATTTACATTTACTGAGAAACTGAGATTATTGTATTCTACAGACAGTCATCTGAGTCCTGCTGCTGCTGTTTTTAAATGATTTCCAGCAGATCTTCTTATTTAGCAACCTCAAATTGTGGGGGTTTTTTAATAGGTACCTTTTGTTCACTCTTTTACAGAGCAATTGTTCAAGAAATATATTATCAGCTGTTTGTTAACACTTCCCTTCAAAATTATTAAAAAATATATTTTTAGCATTTCACTTTCAACAAATAATTTCAAATAATTTTGAGTGTATATCTGTAGTTGATGACATCGCTAATTATCTTCAGATTTCCAACAGATTATCTTGCCACCAGACATTGCCCTGTTTGAATTCAGTTGTGTTATGCTGTAGCCCAAGCTGCCTATAAAATTATTTGTTTAAATTCTAAAACTTCTGTGATAACGTTAACACGAAAGTTATGGTGCGACCAGTCAACTTAAAACTCAGTCTAATGTTTATCTTCCATTCTGCACCCCAAAGTGCCAGGCTCTTTCTGCTACTATGACTGTCCCTTCACTCCAAGGATTACATTTTTTGGATATTAATTTTTAAATGGTTCATTTTATAAAATCTATTTTGAGGTGGTATTAAACATGATTTCAATAAATAAAGAATAAGCTTCATTTGCTTAGTCTTGCATTTGCTTAGTCTACTCCATTGTAGACGAACAGCAAAATGAGTGAAAAGGCCACATGAATCAAATAATACTGCTTAAACAGTTTGCTTTCTAAAAACGACAAATATTCTTGCACTGTGCAAACTATTTTTGGCCTGTTGCAAAATACACTCAGGAACTGTAGCAATATCTTGATTACAGCTGTGAACAGAAACGAAGGACACTGACTTGACAAGAAGTGTTCCAATTCACGAGATTTGAAGTTCTCACTATATCTGGCCTATAAAATTGCTTTCAAGTATGGCAATCGTTAGGCTTCCTAATATAACGTGTAAATGATTTACATTACACTAATGTGCACTAGATAGCCCTCTGCTCGTGTAGCCTGTCTCCACCTTGTTCACATTTCTCAAATGAAAGTGCAAAACTACTACTTCAGCTTGTTAATTGTTAACTACCAAGGGTTTCACTCTATTAATTAAAATATGTTTTAATAAAAGGAAACATAGCACATTTTGATAACAGCCTTCTAAGGCTGAAAAGTATTTACACTTGCATTTTAGGGCTGCTGTGAAAGCCGATTTTGTGCTATTCACGGACCACAATAATAACGCTTTAAAATTCCTCACTGGGATGCAATGTAGTCCTTTTGATGGAAAGACTGTCTTTCTCATTCGGCAGAAATAAATCCATTCATTTGATCATGTAGTCATTGAGGGCAATACAAAACAAACCAAGTGTGAGAAATTCTATGTGATGAAGTAAACAAAACAAAACCCCCCCAAAAAGGGGAAAAAAAAACCATTTCCATGACAAAAAGATTCTTTGTCCTTAATCTACCCACCATATGCAAGCGTTTCTTTTTAGCATATCTCTTGTTCTAATCTCGGGTGACATGGCTACATAGATAAGATTCACAAAACAAAACAAAAACCTAGTTTAACAATTTTTTTCAATTTATTAACTTGCCAGGAGTGTCATAATGAAGTAGTAGGGTTTTATTTTTCGGTATTGAAATGGATTCAGAGGATGTAAAAGTTTATAATGCTAATGAAAAATTCTTAGACCTAGAACCCACACCAACAGAGATGGGCTCAACAAATCTTGTTTGCATAATAAAATACTAACTCTCATCTGCTTGCCTACACTAATTTATTTTACATGACCACAGTTTCCTAAGAAAAAAAAATTGAAAATGCACTGCTTTGCTCCTCCACTGTGACAGAAGGAAGCATTTCTTCGTGTGCCTGTTAATGTTAATACCCAAGTGGGTTTTCCTGGAGCAGTGGCAGTGGGACTTAGCAGTGGGACTCACTCCCTGCCTCCCCAAACACCCTGGGAAGGAGCAGGAGGCTTAACAATTTGCCAGTCTGACAGATGTTTTAACCTGATGAAGTGGATTCATGCTGCCTTAAGCTTCAGGGCTGTAAAGTTCGGATACAATAGTCAAAATCCTCCTCAGGCTTCAACTTTGCTGCCTTTCTCTACCCACAGATGCAACTTAAGAGTAATTATAGTTTTAAAGCAGGAGAAGGACTTTTTTTTTCCTTTTCGAAGGGAGGGAGAGGGGGGATAAAACAGTGGAGGAAGGGGCCTATACAGAAAGCCGAAAGCATTGGGGATCCTACTTGGCTACGTGAGAAACTAAGAAAGCAGTGGGTTCTCTGCAAAGAGGAAAAGAAAAACTTTCAAGTGGAAGCTTTCAACTTAGCCCAGGAGAAGAAAGCATGGGCTGCGGCGTGCCTTTGCAGGCTGCAGTGCCAGGGACTACTAAGAGAATTAAAACTGAAAATGAAAAAAAAAGAGACAGAGAAGGAAGAAGAAAACCCTGCAGCCCTATTCTCCAAAATAAAATTACAGCAAAGCGGAAATAAGGCGTGATCCAAATCTCTCCAGCTTTGGACACTTGTTCACGAGCCGCCTGGCAACCCAGATGCATAAAAGCAAGTGTGCGTGTGCCTGCGTGTGGGGAGGGAGCGAGGAATGGCGGATGGGTGAGGAAATAACCCGTCCCCACAGCCTGCAGCCGGCGCGACAGGGGCTGGTGGTGGTGGTGGCACTCCGTGTCACCTACCACTGATAAAAATTACAGTCGCAGCAGAGCCAGGAGGCGAAAGGGGAAGGGGGGGGGGAGGCGAAAAGCTACTGTTCAATCTTCTCGAAAATAATGAAACCAACTCCGCTGGCCCTGCGCACCCGAGCGGTCCTGCCCGCCCCTGCCGGGTTCCCGGCCGTTCCCCCGGGACAGACGGGAGGAGCGGCCAGGGCAGCCCCCGCAGCCTGCGCGGGCGACCTGGGGCGACGGGGGCAGCCCCTGGCAGCGGCCGCGGTGGGGCTGCCCCGTGGCCCGGCCGCCCGCGGGAGCCCCTGCAGGGCACCCCGGCCCCGGCCGTCCCAACTTTCCTGCCGGTGGGGCGAGGGAATATGGCTTCTGTCCGCTCCGAGCCTCCGCCAGGAGGGAGCAGGAGGGAGAAAAAGGGGGTACCCAGTCACACAGCGCGAGGGAGCGCAGCAGGAGCAGGCAGGAGGAGGCAGGCGCTGCTCCGGGGCGCCCGCTCCTGCAGCTGGTGGAGCCCGGGTGAGTAGGGAGGGAGGGCCGACCCCGTCGCCGATCCCAGCCGCGATCAAAGCGCTGGGGAGGCCGAGAGGTTGCTGCTGGGAGGGCTGCTTAAAGGCAGGGGGTGGGCTGCAGAAACTTGGCTAAACTGCGAACTTCTCAGTTCCGCTGCTTCTTCCCCTAGCTGCTTTAATTCCCATTCTCCCGCTGCAGTGCGATTCCGCTCCCATGTTCACCATCACCATAAATTCACCTATCTCCATCCGAAAGACCCTCACAAAAAGAGAGAGAGAGAGAGAGAGAGAGAGAGAGAGAGAGAGGAGAAAGAGGCGCCAGGAGCCCTTACCGTGCTCAGAAACTACCTCCGCTTGCAGCTCTTCGTCCGACCTGAGATGCTGAGGTTTCGCTTGCTTTCGACGAGACATGCTGCTAACTGAGCCGTCTTGACTCTGCTTTTTGCAGAGGCATCAGCGACGTGGAGGTGGAAAGGAGAGGGGGGAGGAATTGGGAACGAGGGAAGGAGGGCTGGGGGTTGGAAATAACTGTTCACAAATAAAAGTCGAGTTGCAAAACAAACCAAACAAACAACAGAAAAGGCAACAAACACCACGGGGGGAAAAAAAAAAGGCAAGGCTAACCAGCCAGCCAAACTGGGAGTGAGTGACTGAGTGCGCGGGTGCGCGGGTGAGCGAGCGGGGGATGAGCCGGGCGGGGTGTGCGCGGAGCTGCGGGGTGTGCGCGGGGCGGCGGGCTGGGGCGGCTGCGCGCAGCGCGCATGGGGCTCAGTAATTACGGTTGTGAATAATGCATGGCGATTAATGGTGCTGGGGGCGAGCGCGGATTGGCCCGGCTCCAGCGGACTCAGGCTGCATATGTAAATGAAGGACGGGGCTCCGCAATTAGCCGCTTCGCTCCGCCAAATGATGCGTCTCCCCGGCGCCGGCAGCGCCGCCTGCGAGAGGCACCGACCGCGGCGGCGGCGGCGGCAGCAGCGGCGGCGGCAGCAGCAGCAGCAGCAGCGAAGCACACACGCACCACGCAGAAGGGAATCTGTTTTGCACACACTTTACACAACATATGTGCAAGGTTCACTTGTTGGGAAAGGTCACGATCTTCGCTTTTCTGTCTGTTCTTCTTTCTTCCCCCTGTCTCTCAGTTTCTTTTGCTTTGCTTTCTTTCGGGCTTCCCCCCACCTCCCCCTTTCTTCACATCACTCTGCGTTCTCTTCTCTCTCGGTCTTCCTTTCCCCAGAAGTTGAGCTGCAAAGCATCTGAGGCATCTGATTGCTGTGTGCGTGTGAGTAATTTCTTCCCAGGAGGAAAAGAAACTTTTGTGTAAGCCTTTTCTTATTCTCTTTCTTTTCAGTGTGCTTTCTTTTTCGGCGTTCCTCTGCTCTTTCCCCTTGGTCTTCACACGCTTGTCTTTAGCTCTTCCTCCATCCTGTCGTCTCCTTTTCCGTCGCTCTTTCTGTCTCCCCTTCCCTGCTGACTTTTGTTCTGTTGACTCTCTCGAAAGCGCACGCACGCAAACGCAGAAGACCTTGGGCAGTTTTGTCTTTCACCTCTCCTTCCTTCTTCTTTGTCTTGCAGCTTCTTTCTCCAAGCAGAGACTCCCCGTTGGTGGTGGTGGTCACTTCCTGTTGTCCATTGGTAGGAAGTTTTTTTCTTTCTTCCCCCTCTCTCTCAGGTTGTAATGACTTTTTGTGACACTCCTCACCCTTCCGCCCACCTAACCCCCCCGGCTCAGCCGTGTGTCCTTTTAGCTAATGACAGCGGGTTCGTGTGTGCGCCGATGAGCAAGTCCTTGCCTCCAGCAAATAGCATGGATCCTCTCCCAGTTTTGGGGGGTGGGGGGTGGCTGTTGTTGTTGTCGCTGGGGTAAATCCCCCCTTCCCTGCCTTGCCTCGTTCGCAGAGGCTCCGGCAGCCGCTCCCTGCGCGGCTGGTCCGCCGGTCGCTGCCTCCGCTCCGTGCCGAGGAGCGCTGCGCACACCGCGGCCGCTCTTGATTTTGGGCAGATAAACTTTCAAGTTTGGGAGCGGTGCGGGTCACACGGCAGCTCCTCCTACTCTCCTCCTCCTCCTCCGCCTCCCGTGCCGCGCTGCCGGGGCTGCCGCCGGGGCTGTCCCCAGCCCCGCAGCCCGATCCGCTCCCCGCCGCCGCCGAGACTCCCTCTTTGCACGCTCTTTCCCAACAGAGGCTTTTCTCGCAGGCCCCCCCCTTTTTTTGTAAAAGTGAGGAGGGGGGGTGGGGAAAGACTTCCCTCCAACCCCCCGCTTCCTCCTCTATCGCATTACAAGTTACCGGGGAGCCGGGCCTAGCCTCCCCCGCCCCGTCCCGCCGACTCGCGTCCCTCCCGTCCCGTCCGTCCCCCGGGGAGGCGGGCGGCCCCTCCGCCGCGCAGCAGCTCCGTCTCGCCGGCCGCCGCCACAAGTTGCCGCTTCCCGTGGCCGTCCCTGCCCGCCTCCCCCTCGGCCGGGGCGGGCGGGGAGCGTGGCCAGCCCGCTCCCATGGCAGCCAGCCGCCGCTAGGATGTACCCCACCGTCGCCGATCGCCGCCGCACCGCGCAGGGGCCCGCAGTGCGCGCACTGCCCTGTCGCGCAACTCCGCGCCGTGCTGTGCATGTGTGCTTTCGGGGCGGGGGGCTCCTTCTGCGACCCCCTCCGCCGTTTTGCTTTGTTTTGGGTTTTTTCCTCATTTTTTCTTTCTTTTTTTTTTTTTTTTTTTTTAATCTGTTAGTCGCAGACCGGCCCCTGCGCGCTGCTCCCCCGCCGACCCCCGCCCTGTGCCGCGCTCGGCGGAGCGGATCCGGCCCCTGCCCTCGCAGGGGCGCGCAGGCGCAGCCCACCTTACCGGGCGCGGGAGGGAGGCGGGCAGCTCCGCGCATGGGGCCGGGGATCAGTGAAAGGGATTTCCTCCTAATACCCCCACCCCAGCCCGTGTAATCCAGCCCTAGTCCTTAAAACACACTAACCCTGACTTCTTTGGGAGCCTTCTCTATGTAAACTTTCCCTGCTGATAGCTCCCTTTATCTCGTGCGCTCTGATACCCTGTATCTGGGCTTTCGGTTTATTCCCCGCTTTTATGTTGGTAGGCAAACCAAATAAAGTTAGAGGAGACAGTTTAGGCCACTTCGGATAGTTTGCTCCAACGTACAACATCAGCGATTTCTGTGGGACAGGTATTCGTTAGAAACGGGCACTACCCTTGAGGGAAACAACACTGAAACGCCAGATCAATGCCTTTTTGGTACTAGACGAGTGTACTTTTCTGTCCTTCGTTTAGCGAGATGTATACACGACACCCCTCGCAATGATTGTCCGCTCTATAATTAAAAAACTTGTTTACTGTCTACACATTCTAATGCATCTTCTTTCCGTGCATCAATCCTCGCTGAAAGTTTGGTCGCAGTGAGCGTGTCTCGTTTAAAATATACAGAGACAATCGTGATGGTTGAAATCTGATGCAATTTTCTAATATGAAGTGGGAGGGGACGAGCCCATTAATTGAGCATGGTTTTTTTCCCGTCAGATGTAGGGAGTTATTGCACTCGGCTCACACGAATAACACGTCGCGCGCGTGGGTATATGCTGCATTATATTGTAGGTAGAGGGCAGGTGAAAGCGAGCGTTCAAGTAACCTTCAGCACCGCAGCCGCGAGTGGGGAGTTGGAGTTAGGGCTTCCCGTTCAAAAACCGAGAGGGATATTTTTTTCCGACTTGCTTTATGTGAAGAGGCTTTCCTACTCCCTGTGACCGAAACGTTTGTCCGGAATGAGAGAGGACGCACTTTCACCTCACCCATGCACTTTTTCCCCCAATTGCAGTAGTATCAGAAGTGTGTCAATTTTCATCCAGTCATCTTTTGAAAGGATTTGTTGCTGTTGCTGAGGCAACTTTTTTTTTTTTTTTTTTTTTTTTTTTTTTTTTTTTACCCCTAAACTTAGGCGTTTTCTAATGGCTCAGTGTCTGGTAGTTCCCCCAGCAGCAGACGTACTGAAGTGCGTTTTAAAAGTACGATGTGGGGGGGGGAGAAAAATAAAGGCAGCTCACTGACAGCGTTATAAACCCCAAACTTTGTCCTTTGTAAGAATTAAAATGATTGAAAATTATTATGATTTTACGGAACGTGAGAGAATCTTTAAATGGAAAATTAAATAATCCCGTCTTTAATGTTTAATGAACAATGGAGAACACAACAGGCAAGAAAGGCATAATTACCAGATTTGTATCTCTTGACATTAACATATTCTAGGGTTACAAGTGATACATTTTATGGTTTTCTTTTCCCTTACGCCGCTCGTCTTTCCACTTTTTCTGTGGGAGAAAAAGCCGGCGGCGCTGAGCGGGGGTCGCGGGGCCGGTTGCCGGGCGGCGCGGCCGCTGCCCCCTGCCAGGGAAGAACCGCGGACACCCGGCTCCTCCAGGCACCGCCGGGACGCACCGCCGGCAGCGGCGCACATCGCTGGGGGGAAACTTTCTACCCGACCTGCGTGGAAAACCCTGACAGTGTAGGGGGCTCGGGAGGCGAGTGGAAAGTTATGAAGTGATAGGCGTCTTCTCCGACCTCTTCCTCCTCCCCCACTCCCCATTACATTGCAAAGTTTTCCACCGACCTTCTAATTAATCTTTCTGACTCGAAGGCGAAAAGAAAAAATTATAATGATGCATTCGCTGAAGTTGGGCTGCGAAAAAACACGGCCACTGCGGAGGGGGGACTGGGAGGATGGGATCGCTTAGCCGCGTAAATCTCTGCGCACCCACACAGGTAGGGGCGCGCAGGCAAGCGGGAGACGCAGTTGCGGGACTGGCAGTCACGCGTGTTCCGGCGCAAACCGCGCCCGCTCGCGTCCCCTTCGCCGTGACTGGTGGGTCCACTAAAATACTTTACTAGTGATGGGAAGCAAAAGTGGTTTTTTTCTCCGTAATTAAATCTAATTTGTTAATTGTCTTCTTCTTTTGCAATGTTCCTTTCATCGTCAGAAGCGACACATTATTATTCTGCCTGCTTAACAATATTATTTACCGACTACTACTTTCTTTTTTATATTAATGCGACACCTTTACGCTTTTGCTCTAATTTGTATGCTTTTTCGGTGTTCATAAAAACTGTCAGCTTATCTACAAGATTGACTCTATAAAGAGCATATACGTAGTTCTTTCTACACTTACGCTTTATACAAGGTTGTTGTTCTTAAACCCATCAAAGTTACCAACGTACGGATAAGATGGATCTGACATTTTGTGCAATCCATCGACTGTCCTTTAAAGTTATTATTTTGCTCAGCAACTTTATTCGAAGGGGCATGCAATTATTTGGGCTTTATTTTCTGTCATCTCCTACTCTTCCTGGTAGGCTGAAGTATCATCTTCTCACCCCTTTTCTGCACCACAACTTTTGTTTGAGAACCCTGGGGTTAAATCCAGCACGATTTTGTCTGTTTAAAGCTGCAGCAACTGACCGCTAATTCGTTCTCACATGAGCAAAGATATTACCATACTAATATTATTATTGGTAAGAAGAGGTAATTGATAACACCACCTGCCACTCTGCAGCAATCACGATGATAAATGTTTCCATCAGAGGGAAATCTGTGCTTGGTCTACCACAGCCTAACCCAAACAGCATGTCAAATGTCAATTATAAAGATGTTTCTTTTCTATTACAATTTTTTTGTGGAAAGCAACTAGCCCCACCATGAGATTTATAGAACCAGTCTACAGCACAACTGTGCCTAAACGTTTTGCCTTAAACGTTTAAGTTACTTTTCCCTTTATTTAATACCATGCTACCTTTGGGTCTAAATAAACATTGATTCATATACACAAAAGCTTATGTTCACACGTAGCAAACTCCAATTACCATCTACTTTCTTCCTTAACCTAATAGACTAATTTAACCAAGAATTTTAAATACTTTGTGGAATATTTGTAATACACATCGTTTAGGGGACATTATCAAGACAACATATATTTAAACTCATACATACACGTTATTTACACATATAGATGTATAGGTACTGTATATATTAAACCACTGTATTTGTATTGCAACATGTCTGTCAGTACATGCTCCAGGAAGTACAAGTAGGAATACTGCGTACATGTAAAATCAGTGAGTTTATACCCTTTGCAAAAATCTGTATGCTTCCAAAAAGGACAAGTGAGATGAATATTAATATATATATGCACACTGCAGACACACACACACACACACACACACACACACACACACGATGTTACATAGCTATATAAATAGTGTTGGCAAGTATAAAAACTTTCATTGCCTTGGCTACAGATATGCTCAGAAAATTATTATTAGTTTGTATTAATGGATGCAGGCCTCAAAAGACGAAATCAGCTATTGATAATTGCAAGAAGTATACGGCAGCTACTGTATCGATCGGCTTGTCCCTTATTCCCCTGGTATAGGAGAGATAAGAAGACACACTCTTTAGTGCAATATAATTTCTTTTGACCTATCTGCTTGCTACAGACTTATGATGAATAGCCGGAGTGGTTAAAGTCCTTTATCACGAAAGTTACCCCTTGATATAATATTGATTCTTTATAACTAGCTCCAAACACAAAAATCAAACTGTCCACTTGACCATCATCATCATCAATATCATCACAAAGGCTCTGGAATAAAGATCAGCAGAAGACTGAAAACGCTTTCTATAATCTGCCCACCTAATCTTTATTTGCTGATGATGAAAAGAAAAGGGGTGTGAGTGTGTGTGTGTGTGTGTGCGCACGCCGCGGGGGTGGGGGCGAGCGGAACAGCGAATGTCAACTGAACAAATAATAATAAAAAAAAATCTTAGCTTAAGAAAAAGACGGTTCAGCCGCCTTTAAAAGAAACCAAATGATGATCACCGAAGTTAATGGCAACGCTTCGAAGCCCCTCTCTGCTGAAGGAGGGGAATCAAGTACGGAGAAGGCCCGACGTGATATTACACTGGGGTGCCCCCCCTCCGCCCCCGAGCAAAGCGGTCTGCGGTGAATACAGAGAGTTAGGTAAGAAGCAATCACGGCAGGAGTGGGATCAGGCAGCATTGTCCTTGGTTACAGTCAGGACTAACAAGTAGTCTTCTCACTTTCTCTCCTTTCGCAGGTCCACGAAGCGGTCCATCATTTCAGATCACCTGGTGATCCGGTAAAGAAAAGAAAAAACAAAAATGAAAAAAAAAAGGCAAAGAAAAAAAAAGTCCCACGGGAAAAAAAGAAAGAGGCTAATAAACGAGCTGCTGATGTTTGAGTTGATGCTTAACATGCAATATCTATAGGATATATATTATCCTATGTCTAGGTAGAAAAGAAAAAACATAATCCACATCTATATTGCCCTACACTAACGGTATTTTCTTCGCCTTCCCTCTCCATAGTACCAGCATGCTTTAGCTCAGGGTTGCATTAGCACAATCACCAGTAATTACGAGCGTGTGTACACTGGGAGAATGAAGATTGGGAAGGTGGGAGGTAGGACGTGATTCCCCTTTGGAGCAATCAGGACTGGGAAAGGTTTCAATCCATGCAAACGGTACGTTGATCATATTTAATGGGCTGGTTAGGCTGGCGCACGAGCCGAGGTGCCATTTCAACGCAAGTTTGCTCTTTTCAGGCGAGAACGGGAGGCGGGGGGAGGGAAGGCAGGACAGCAATGGAAGCGGCCACGGCGGCTGAAGTTGCATTCAGTCCGTCCAGCGCCTCAAGGGACCACGGCTCCAGGGGGAAGGCACTGCCTACCGCCGGCACCGTTTTGGGGAAACGGGGCGGGGGGGGCAGCGCCGGGCAGACCTCGGCAAGAGGCGGCCGCGCCGGCGGACGAGCCGGACCTGCCCCGCGGGGGGTAACCGGGGCCGGGCCCCGGGGAGCCCAAGCAGCCGGGCCGGGCTGGGCCGTGCCAGCTCGGACCGTGCCGGGACCCGCCGCCACCGAGGCGCGGGCGCTGCCCGGCACCGCCGGAGCGGCGCGGCGGAGGCTGTGCCCTCCCGCCCTTCGCGGACACGCGTGCGGCGGAGCGGCCCCTGCCCGCCATACGCTCCTCCGGGGACGCCCGGTGCCACCCGGGGGCTGCGACACCCCCGGAGTCCTGCTGCGCTGCCGCCGACTTTGCCCGAGCCAGCAGATTTCGCCGTCTCCCTCTATCCCCTGTAGCCTGGGCAGCCGCAGGGCCTTCGATCCCCCACGGGCCTTTCCCAGGGTGAAAGCTCCCACGGGGAGCTTTCACCCGCGACTGTGGCTCGGGGAAGGTCGAGGAGGCAGCAGCCGTGAGACCCGGCGGCTTCAACACTATTGCCGCTCCTCAGCCCCTGCTCCTCCCCGGATCGGGGCCGGAGCCCTCCGTCCGTGGGAGCAACAGCGGCAACAATTACTGTCATCGCGCTCCCAACCACTCCACACAGTAGGCTGCTCTGCTTGCTCCATGAGAGGCTCATAATTACATATTTTAAAAACTTTTCTCCTTCCTGCTAAGTCCTCAGCATCCTCTCTTTCTGCTCCTCCTCCCCACTGAAGTAACCTGCGGGGTCATGGAAAAAACTAAACAGGGCAGGGGAAGGATGGGAGAAATATCGAGATCAGCTGAGGCCTCAGTTGCTGCTCCTCGTTAGGGCACACAGATGCCTCTTTGACGAGTCTCCCAGGCCAAGCAGATATCAGAATTGTTCACTAACCTTTACAGTAGATACTGTTAGAGAATGAAATCAGTCAATCAAAATAAAAAAAAAAAAGAACCAATCTTTTGCCCAGGTTATGACACATGGCTTGAAATTAATTATAAAATGGACATCACAAGTCCACAGACGTGAACAGAGGGTATTCTTAAGCTTCCAATGCTTTTTGGGATAGCAAGAGGCAAGGTTTCTCACAGACACAGTTTAATCTGTGGTGGTCTCTTTGTAAAACCAGATGATGACAAGGACAAAAATGAAGAAGTAGAAATGGGCAATTGCATCATCACAGTGGCTGGTAGGAGAGGGAAGGAAGGGTGCTTTCACACTTACAGTACTGGCATGTAGAAAAAGTTGATCAAATGATGATGGACGCTGTTTTTTCGGGTTTGGTTGGCTTTTTTTTTTTTTCAACAATGCATATCTTTGCTATGACCTAATGATATGTGTGCTATTGAACTTCACGAAATGCATTCATGCTTCCCTTGGCAGGTCTAGGTGTAAGAGTTGATGACTAACAAAAGTAATATAGATTAGAATCAATTCCCCTTATCTGGTGACAAAAAATAACATCGTGTCAGCACTGTGTACATCCTACTGTCAAATGACACAATATAATTTGATTAGTTGAATAAATAATCAGCTATGTCCAGACATATAGGTCACCTACTTGCAAATTAGATTACCCTGCTTGGGTACAGGCAGCACCTGATTAGGAAACAGCTTCTCTCTGTGTTACTCTAGCTTCCTTTTGGAAAGAATGTCTGATATTTTCAAATGCAAGGGCTTTTCAAAATGCTTAGATATTTTGCAAAATCCTGTATGTGTTTTCTCACTCATATGTAATATTTATGCAGCCTGTGCTAGAGATACCACCTTTACTACCAAAGCTAACTGAGTTGTCCCTCTTTCTCTGAGTATTTCCAAGTTTTAAATGATAGCCCATGTATTGTGATCTGAAATAAGGAT
The DNA here is from genome assembly GCF_003984885.1 of Neopelma chrysocephalum. Classification (NCBI taxonomy): domain Eukaryota; kingdom Metazoa; phylum Chordata; class Aves; order Passeriformes; family Pipridae; genus Neopelma; species Neopelma chrysocephalum. Next base: position 26,723,530 of record NW_020897695.1, read on the forward strand.
AGCTGAAATACAATCTTTTTGAAAACCAGGCAGCATACATTTCCATAAATGATTTTGGCTAGCCCACTCAGACTGCACACCCATATGAATAACAAGAATGTGAGAAAGAATAAAGTGTTAGATAAGGGAGCATGGAAACATTTAAATTCTGAAGTCCACACTGAGGAAGATCATCAAATCTCAAGATAAGTATGTTCGCCTTTCAATGTAAACCATTATGTCACGCTTCAGAAACAGGAGAAAGCTCTAAGTATGTGTTAAGGCCTTTTGAGGTTGGGGTTTCTGCCGGGTTTGAATCTTTTTGTAATACTCTATTGGCCAGAGGGATCTGTGAAAAACTTTCTGGCATTTTACTTTTTCCATAACTTGTGAATTTTCATAAAGTAAGCGAGTAATATGATGAAATATGCTTTGCTTTCAGAGAATAAGTGTTAGTTCATATAGCGTGGCTTGAGTTAGAATCATTTGGAGATGCGTAGAGATCAGGAGGAAGAACAAAAAGCGCAGCCTATAATGAATACTTGGTAAAGAAGCACTATTAAAAAGGAAGAAAAAGACCAGTTTGGGAAAACAGATAGGAGACTGAGCCACTTGAGTAGTAAGAGAATGGTGGTGAGGGCAAAAAGGTGAAACAGAGATGATGGGAAGGGAGATTACATGGACAGAGAGAGAAGAGGCCAGTGTGTGACTGTGGGGAGAAAAGAATTGTTGCAGAAATGTTAGCTTTGAGCTCACAGATGTTAGCAAATGTAAAATTACAGCCCTTATTTTACACAGAGAGTTATGCAAGGTTAGATTCTGAAAAAAAACATGAGACTAATAATAGGGCAAGATTTGGGAGGATTTTGGTATATCAAACCTGTGGATCCTATTTAAAACCACTCTTCTTTGAATGTAGAATGAAACATCAGTTTGTTTGGAAAGTTTCTAGGCATAAAGTGGCACAAAGGCTAATTTCCGATATAACAGTGTTGCTCTCTTTGACTGTGCCATTAATAAAATGAAAGAAAAAAATATAATTCTACCCTGCTTTGCTTTCTAAGACCCCCAGCAGCTGATAGTGAGTCATAATATTGTGTATCAGTTGCATATATATTTTATATGTAAAGGCACATGCTTTAGTTTGAAGTGCTTATAATGGCCATGCAACAGCATACCTTTTCCAAGTATGTGTATTTGATTCCTTTGCTAATGTTACCTGACATTTTGTCTTGTTGGTTTTTTTGTTTGTTTTTTTTTGTTTGGTTGGTTTTTTTATGTTTTTTCTTTGTGTGTTTTTTTTGTTGTTTTGGTTTGGTTCGGTTTGGGTTTTTTTTGGGTTTTTTTTAGCACTGAAAGGTATAGAGTGGTGAAATAGTTGTAGGGGCAGGGACTCAGATAAAATGCACAAATTATCACCTTTGGGTTGCAAAGACTTACGTAAAAGAGTGCAATAATGCTCCTAACTCGTGATTTTTGGCCACAATAGCAAACTTTCTGCCATTACTGTGATCAAAATCAACTGATTAGTCAATCACCCTACCTTCCTCCGTCTGCTGACAGAAATGATCCTGCAGAATCTATTCTTGCCCCTCTTTGTGAGAATAAAGGAAGAGATTTGTTTCCCAGTTTGGGACCTGTTTTCTGGATGCACCAGGTTTTGCATGTGTGCAAGTGCACGCATGCGCGTATATAGAAACATAGAATCATTTGGGTTGAAAAAGACCTTTAAGATCATTGAGTCAGATATGTATATTTAATAGTCACATGCAGAACTGTCCATATAAATCTGAAAACTATACTTGCACACCTCTCTTCTCTCCCTGCACACAGAGCTTGATTTTAAAGTAACACCCAGCCATGCACACTTTGCAAAAATGGTTATCTTAACAATCTATGCAGTTGATTGCAGCATCTATGCATGACAGTAGCTATCCTGTGTTTTCCCTGTCAGGTGCAGAGGAATATCTCTGGTTGAAAGATCCACCTTTCCCCACAGTGGGAGATTTCTTACTCAGGTATATTTATTTTTTGTGTGCCCTCAAAGCAAACAAATACATCTATATCTTGTGTTAAAAGAACATTTTCCAAATGTGTAATCTGACTCAAACACTGTATTAAATTCATGAGAACAATGAATTCAATCCATTAGGTAGGTTTCTGATAATTTTACAAATACTTAATGTATTAGGTTTACATTTCATACTAGAGAGGAATAGAGACATACACAAACACAGGGGAGTTGAACCAGAAGGTTGAGACCAACCACTGATTGTTTGTGGTTAGAAAAAAATTTCCATGATGGGCAGGTAATTTTACAGTCAATGTCAGTAGCGTTTCTGATATTTCTCTAAAGCACCTGGTACAGGCCAATGCCACAGATAACAAGTAAGCCAGACAACTGTCCTGTGCCAGCATGACAATTTGTATGTCTCTCTGTTCTCTGGCAAGTGTGAGTTACATCTGTGTATCTCTAGTGCTTCCTCTCATCTGCTTTCCTGTCTCTGCTTCCATGAGAGAGTAATATCAGCCCTGTATAACCCAGTGCAAGTTGCTCTCTTTGAAATAACCTTCATTTTGTTTAATTGTGGAGGCGACTAGAAAAGGGAGAGGAAAGCTGCACGGGGGCAGGAGGGACTGCTGTGATGATAGTGCTGCCCTACAAGTCTGCCTTTCTGTGTGTCAAATCCTGCCTGCAACACGGGGCTTAGCATTTAACTGCAACACAAGTCTGGTTACTGAGGTTCACTATCGCCCAGATCACAGAATGGGACTAACACTCACTTACCTTGCAGGTACTGGAAATTAATTCATGTTCCATGGTGGACATTGCGTGAGTATGGACAGTTCCATGCTGTGAAGCCAGGCACTCCTGTCAGGAAAGGAAGAGCTCGACTGCTTTTCTCCTCAGCACAGAGCGCTAGCAGCTGTCCTCTTAGTTTATCACCAAGGAGCTGATTTATGCAAAGGGTTTGCTTTTGAGAAAAAAAACAAACCTCTTGAAAGCCTTGCTGGAAGACATTGACATGCAGGTGAGTTAGGTAGTCTTGTTGTGTTATTTTCATGTACTTGAGATCCATATAATTTCTTTTAACGGTCAAAAATAGGATACACAAGGTGGTGCCACATATGTGTTCTTCATTGCCTGTTTCATTAGCTGAGTTGTTTGGACCCTGCTGTTTTCAGAGAAAGATTTTGTATTTGACACATCATGCTAATATCAGTCATTAGGTACAACTGCCTGTGATTGGTGCTCTATAAATACCTATGCACAAGTGGTTTTCGATTGTTGCTGTGTAAATACCTACTAGAGATAGCTCTGCACTGGCCAGGAAATAAATAAATTGTATTGTCCTACAAGAAACAGAAGTAGGTAGTGAGGGAAAACTGTTCTATGCTCCTTTGCAGATGTAATGACATTGATTTCAGGGAGAGGTGGCCTCACCTTCCTGGCCTTACCCAGGGACCCCACAGATGCTGCTACTAGTGTCAAAGACTCCTGCAGCTTTGCCTGGCTTCCGGGTAATGCAGCATCAATGGACACGCACAGTGTGGTTTCTCCACTGGCCTTTTCTACCTAGTGGGGACCAGACCAGGAAACAGGGTCTGCTGGGAAAGCTAGGTGTCAGATGGCTAAAATAACTACTCAGGGATCTTTTACCATGGCCGATCACTGAAGTATGGAGTTTGCCCATCCTTAGCCTCACCACTGAAGTTCTGCTGTCACTGGTTGACAGTTTGCCCCATACTCTCTGTCGTCTTTCCAAAACATCTTCAAATCCATATGTAAAGCCTTTAGACACAGACTGACTAGCCTGTGTACAACATTGATTAGAAACCAGGTTCAGATTTTCTTTGTGGTGGCATTTTCCCTTTTTGCATCGAGCGTGCAAGATAAAACTACTCACATTGTTGGTTCTTTCTGTAATTTGAGGGAGAGATACATCTTCATCTTAATGCAGGATGCATGGATCATACCTTCAGGTATGAACAGGGGTAAGAACAAAAAACAGCAAGAAAAATGTTTTAACTTTGTTGATACAACTATGCTGACAAAACTTTTTGCCCAGGCCAGTGAAGACAGGAGCTCAGCCTTAGGCTTGTTGGATAGTGAAGGCAAACTCTGAGCTTGCACAGGGCCAAATATATTCCTGCATCTAGAAGTCAGAAGTCTGATACCCCTAATTATGTGGACCTGCCGATTTCAATAGAAATTGCATCTTGATATAATATAGAATCAAATTTGGCTGCTACATCAGATTGGTGTAAGTTACAGTAATTTTGAACATCTGTTGAATTGCAATTAAGTATGATTATGTACTTCACCCCCTATAGTCATTTCCTTACCTAATTACATCCAACCACTTTGCATGCCACTACTGAATTTGCCCAGGTATATTTCTGAGTCAGTACTCCTATAGCTCTCCAAATGCAATGATGTTCAGACAAGAAAGTACTCTTTTAAATTAAGAGCAATTTACAATATGGTACACTTTCAACATTCAATTAAATAATAAAGATATGAGAATAAAATCCTTTTGCAGCTCCAGGGAGCCACTGATGGAATAATCTGCAAATAAGATTAAAAGATTTCAGTACAACTAAGATTGCCTTTCATGACCTTAAATGTCATCTACATCAGATTTAATTCTAAACACTGAATTTTTCCTTTTTCATTAGTCAGTCCAGGAGAGAGATCATACGGTGGATATTAGTATGTGAATAATGCTTTATTTTCTAGAAATGCATCCTGCTAGATTTATATTTCCATTTCAACAGTAAAACCTTTGCTGTATAATGTATGTAAAGCTCCCACCTGCAAACATGATTATTCTGTGTTGTTGACATCACATTATTATGCAATCAATACTTTGTCATGACTTGCATATTTTTAGTTCCTCTGGAAATGTACTACTTTATGATTCTGTTTGAATAAAGAAATCTTTTCTACTATCCAAGTCCATTTTTGATTAGTAATTACACATTTACACATGAAGAGCAAATCAGATGAAAGAACTATCCCCCTCCCCACCATATATCACCAAGATGATTTGGCCTCAGTGAAATTTCAATTGTGCATGAGAAAGTCTGAGGGGGGAAGGAAGAGGAAGAATTACTTTTTCATTTGGTATTCAAACAACCATTTAATATGAATTAGTTTCATAGAGAACCTAATTTTGGGCTGTGCATTGCTGAGCATGTTATATGAAGCAATTTAGCAAGGTCTTCTAGAGCATTATCTGAGTTCAGGCTGAAGGGCTGGTAGCAGAGTTTCCAGGTGGAGCACTTGACAAAATTGTATTAGAAAATAACCATGAACCATAAGAAGGTTTAATCAGATTTTTTTCAAGAAAAGATTCAGATATCCATTAGATTCACTAGCAAAACTGGTTGCCTTGAGTGGGGTATGGGTTTGTATTCTTTCACATTCTTCAAAAACAGTCAAGCTTAGTCCAGCATTATGTATTTCCCGATTGTTTAAGGAAGATTTCAGCTGGCAGCATCAGACCACACAACTGAAAAAGCAGCAAGTTTCAGAAGTCCCCTGCAAGATATCAGTTACAGAGACCTCCATTTATAGTGGAAGGCTAGTAAGGCAAAGAACTGAAAAGACTTCAGGAATCCTGTCCTTGCCTTTGGGAGACTAGGTCACTTGAACTTCTAAGAGGATTTTTTTCTGGCAGGCAGCTCTCCATCAGAACCACACCTGTGCTTTAATTAGGATGTATCAAACCAGACATATTTTCACAAAAATGATTTTGCTTTGGTAAATGGGTGTTCTCTGATAAGGCTCGGTTCTGTCAGAGCATTCGTTACCAGTGTTGGTGACCTCAGTTCTCATATCCCTGTTACAAGGAACTGTGATAAGTCATATTAAGATGCTATAGCTTTCATCAACTCCAAGCATCTAGAAAGCTGCTGGGATAACTAGGTTGGATAACAAATACAGATACAGCATTTCTGTCTGATGCAGTTTATGCATCAGCCGGATGCATAAGAGTTCCACTAACTGGCATGAACTTAAACAAATAAGGCAGTTAATGAAGTCTGAGTTAGGACTTGGGTTTTCTGTCTTCTGCAAATATTTTCTGATGCCTTCACCTATATTTATGTACTACAACTTTATGGATACTTTCTTTGATGGATCATAACAATTCCAGTGTCACTGTGATGCTCCTAAATCTCACAAACTAATATTCAAGCAAGAACCAGTGCTGTAATCAGACTCCATCTTGTAATCAGTCCACCGCACCAGTTCACCAGCATCCAAGCAAAGGTTACCTGGTACTAAGATGGGCCCTGAGTGTCCATTCGCTGGTTCCCCAGTCTCCAACCAAGATCAGCCTGGCATACCTTATGTGGGAGAGTAAGTCCTTCCTGCGTTTTTTGATTGTAACAACTTTTTATCTTTTTTTGCTAGTCTGCCTGCCTCTGCTGGCTTGCTGGGTACCTCCTGGAGCTTTTGCAAGTAGCCCGGCTTCTGCACCAGCCTAGCAGTGGCATCAAGGCTTTTTAACTCCATGCTCAAGACAATGGCAAAGCAGACTCCATCTTGTAGTCAGACTCCATCTTGTAATCAGACCACTGTACCAACTAGAAGTAGACTGATCTGATTTGTTTAAAGCAAAAGATGTACTTCTAAATCTGTATTCAAGGACAGGTCCTTGGCTGGTGAGAATCTATGGATGTACGTGTTTGCAAACATCACCTACTGAACTGAACTTCATGACAATTCTATAAAATACTTCAGCATTGTTCTTTCCATGGCATTTCAGATGATATTGAGGCCAGATATTAAGATCATTCTTTTCCAGTGACAATTGATAAGCAAAATCTATGGGACATATTTTCAGAGGTGCCAAGGACGCAAGAGCTGTTCCTTGTATTATAAGGTAGACAACAGTAGAAGTTGTGTTGCCTGAAGTTCGGCCTGAATTGTCACCAAAAGACCACTCTCTTGACATTAACTTCTTCCATTTGTCTATGCCCTAAAGGACCATCCAGAAGAAAACTCTAATAAGGATGTTTTACACCATCTTCTAATTACACTGCTACAATAACAGTATAAGTAACTTTGTGCTCTCTGTTGCTTTCACATGCAATTCCAGAAGTTCTCAATAACTTGTAAATTGTCATGTTTTGGAGCCTCCCTTTGCCTTGCTCTGTTTGGTACGTGGCACTCACTCCAGCAGCTGAAGCTGTATGGGAAATATGAACTAAGTGGAGGAACCAGACATTTTCTGTGGAGTACGTCCAGCTGTGAACATTTCAGGAGTTTTTTTCCTCAGAACATGTTGATTTCTTTCTCTTTTTCTTGAGTATATGTAAAGCAGAAATATGTGACTGGTTTTCAGTGACACACTGTTCAGGCTGTGATATATGAAATTTTTTAAAAGTTAACAGCAGTTCACTTGTAAGAGCAAGCAATCAGAGCTCTTACACATGTTAATACACAAGGTCAGCATAAGACTTCAGGGCAATGGAAGAAAGAAGAATTTGGTTCTTTATGGGACGCAGCTACAGTCACCATGACTGAAATACAAATCCTATGTGGAAAATATGCATCAATTTCCTTAATGAGGACAGTAGCGATGCACCATAGCATGGAACCAAAAGCAAATGAGCATAGTTGCAAAGGATACAAAATTTCCCTTCCAAAGGAAGTTTCAGAATTTCAAGATTTATTTGGCTTCTTGAGCAAAATAAAATCAAACCACTTTAAGCGAAATTTTCAAAACAATTTTATTTTAAGCCCCAGTCTTTAATCTCAATTTAAAACATAACACAATCTGAAGGAGTAATTTCAAAATGAAAAATGGAGTCACTGTTCTGAAAAGGTTAATGCAGGGTATTTTAACCTTACTGAAAGAGTTGTAATTGTTTTTCAGGTTTTGTTGAAGTTGACACTTTCTCAGAAGAGCTTTGTTTTCAGTCAAACAGCAGTTTTCCATTGAAAAAACGTTCAATTGGAAAAGTTCCACTCATGGGAGTTCCAAGCATGGGAGGTTTGTAGATAAGGAGAATATAATTAGCTAAAATAGAAATTTTCTCAGAAGGCTGAGGCTAAGAGCTCTCACGCACCGGATAAATACCACTGCACTCCCGAAAAAAGGACAAGCAACTAGGGCTGTTAGTTTGCTTTCCTTCCAAAAGGTTGTTGTTACTGTACTACATCAGTGTCCTCCCCACCTAATCACACTGGCTCGACACTGACACAGCGGGGATGAGGAAAGATGACTGCTTATTGAGGACCTATTTTTGGGAGAGGATTTCATCACATGCTCTGCTTTCGGTGCATTAGCAGTTACACTAAGGTCTGTGGGATGGCTCTTGCAGCAGGAGCTGGGAGACAGCAGCAGCACTGCTGAGCTGCCTGTGGTCTGCTTTCTTGTACATCTCCTTCCCAAGATGAGATCTCATAAGAGCCCATTGAGGATTCTGGGATTACAAAGTATGGAATTATGCAGTAACGGGCTTTCTTTTTCTGTTGCCAAACAAAAGACAAAATTGAGAACATATCTGCTAAAAACATTGCACAAATGTAAAAAACATTTACCCCCAATTTTGAAAAGGACAGGAAGAATTGATACGCAGGTCTGCATTATATTTTGCTAAAGCAGGAATCATTGCCTTAAGGTAAACTTCTTAATCTGGTAGATTTTACAAGGACACACATTTATTCCTGGAATGTGAGAAGGATCTTCCTTCACAAAAAAGTAACACATACCAAGAAACATAAGAAAGGAGCTGGGGTGGAAAGAAAATAAATTCCTTTACTAAGAAAAGCAGCATAGTGGAGACTAATTGTCCAAAAATGTTACTGCTCAATTTCTCTCTCAAACTCATTTAGCTAACGAGGGTCATTTCCCATTTTCATATTGAAAGGGTAGGATGACTTTTTATTAAGGCAAGTACGACTCCACTTGTTTTATCATTATTTCTACCAAAACAAAATCTTCTGGCTGAAGATTACGGTATTCCAATTAGCATCACACTTCGTAAGGAAAGTACCCAATCATTGTGAGAAAATTGTGTTTCTCTATTAAACTAGCAGTCTGTGGCTTGGTGTTCATTTTGCTTTAGTGCTGGCATAAAATACGTGCCAAAAATTTATGTAGGTTCAAAACTCAGACATAGTTAGTATAGAAAAAAAATTCACCAAGGGCTATTAAATGTGAAACCTGTGGCCCAGGATGTTTAGAGACACAGGCTGTTGAAAGATGTGTTACTATGTCAAGAAAGCACAACCAAATGTTTTCCCAGGTCTCTTCCCTAAGCATCCTTTCTTTCTGGTGACAACTGAAATTACAAAGTTGAAGCTGTATTTTAATAGGCAAAATATGTTTTTGTGTGACCCCAAGAGACAGTCCCAAGAATTCTGGGTATTCCCAGTTTAGGCAGCCACCAACCCGTTGCTACGTCCTTAACAATGTGTTTTTATGCTGGTAAGGTGCTCGTATATGCAAAAACAGGTTTTGCTCCTTGCCTACGAAAGGCAGTTGATTGAATATTTGCTACAAGTGTGTAGCAGTGAAAAAGAAAAAACTCAAACCCAAAACCAACACCAAACCAACCAAACAAATCCCAAGTTCTTGCAAATTAATTTTCCTAAAAAATTTAATTCTCCACAAATCAAATGTGAGTAGAGCAGGGGACCAGAATGTCTGAGCTGGGGCAGCAGTGAATTATTAAAACATGCTAACAGGAATGCAAAGAACTCATCATCGCTTTTCTCGACTATAACATGGGAAAAGTGTCACAGTGAAGCTGAATTAATCAGAGCAGAATTCTGGCACCCTTTCTCTGAGTAGTAGGACTCTGCATTTCATTCAATCAAATGGAGCTGATGTACTCAAAGTGATGCTTCTCTGTGACCTTGGTGTCCTAGGCTTCCTAGGACTAAAAATGTCCCTAAATTAATGCCCTAAATTAAAAATGCCCTTAAATATTCTAATTTTGCACTGTGTGAGGGGTGTTTCTAGGATTTCCAGACTGGCCTCACAGTCTCTTAGAAAGAATTGAGCTGATCTTTTATTATTTTACCCAGATGAATGCACAGAAGTGATACTTGTGGTCTGATCCCGTATCTCCTTGCTGCTCCTGTTTGCCTGAAAAAAGCATCACACATCTTCTCTCATCCCCACTGGTGCATTAGGTACATCACAAGATGTCGGTGGAGTCCCAATGCAAAAGAAATCCAATCGCCTATGCAGAGTGATGACTGGAACCAATGGAAAATTAACTGCAGGTGGCTCAAAATCACTGACACTTTATTGTCTGCTGATTTCTCGTTGGAGCACCTCAGTCTCCTTTCATTTACACACATTTCCTCCTTTCCAGTGGAAGGGGCACTTAGGAGCAAATAACTTTTCTGTAAATTGGGCTATGTCTAGTCCTCCAGGGGCCCATAGTTTCAGCCCTTGTCTAGAAATTTCAGAATAAATCAGAATACGACAAACCCTGCACTAGAAGTACTTTACTGCATATGTGAGAGCTCTTTCCTACAAATGGACTGACTACTTGAATTTGAAATCTTTTTCTCATCTGGAAAGTCTCTGATCTAGTATCTGACAGGAGAAATGTCTCTCCTATGCCAATCTCAAAAGGCTTTCTTACTAGTTCTTTTCCTGGAAAGCATGTCCAGCAGAGTGTCACAAACCATCATTTTTCTGTCTAGCCAACAGTCACCTTTTTAATTAACTTGGCTTTCAATAGGTATTGTTTTATATGAATATGAAGTGATAGCAAAAAGTGCAAACTTAATAATATACATTGCAATGTATTTTCAAACTATCAGAGCCATTTCCTCCTCTTTTGTTTCCTTTTATGACCCTGATGTCATTTGAAATAAACTTTAATTAGGTCATTTTGTCATCCGCTGAGCAGCCTCCATTAACAAACCTTTACAGCAGTAAGTGCTGGTAGCAGGATCTTTGTCACAGGCAGTTGCCACTTAGTGAAGTTTCACAAACATATCTTCATTATTTATGCATGCTGTGCTTTATTACCGATGCCAGGTGTGAGCCAGGAACACTTCACTACACACAAGCAGCTAAAGAGGTCAGATGTCAGCGCTAAAGTAATAACGATAAAAAACTGAACAAGAGAGGTGTGTTCTCACGTCACTGTCAGTTGCCCTGCACCTCACAAGGCACTGCAGTCATGCTCTCACTTTATAGTGATGTTTTAAGTGACTGATTCATCATGGCAGTACTGGGATATCACAAACATCCCTGGTTTTGGGTGAACACAAAGGCAACATTTTGACCTTAAGGCTTGCCGTGTTTTAATGTGAATATGTATATTATAAATGAACAAAATTATATGTGTTATCCAGTGAGTAAATGAGCAGACATCCTTTAGCACTCTGATTTTACACCTTTACAGGTGTAAATGTATGCATAGCAGTGGAATTATTTCTAGTTTACTTTACTGTGAGGGTGATTAACGTCAGGTTCTCTGTACACGTATGCATAAGCTTATAATAAAGAAAAAATGCAACAAAAAATTAGGTTTCTAAGCTGTAGAAAATGCTGCATGCAGAATGCTTTTATCTATCCAGAACTGATTCCACTGAAACCAAAGAAATTATTAGATTAAGTTCAATGTACATAAATGAATCACGACCATGAATTCCTCAGGTATCATTCTAGTTTTGTTAAAGTTGGTGGCAAAAATACAAATATATTCCTACAGACTTGTACAGAGGCAAAGTCCATCCTCAGATTTTAAAAGTTAGCCAATCTAATAGTTTAGAAATGCACATAGTAGTTTTGAATTAGCTGTTGGGTTTCTTCTGTGTTATCATATTGTAGCTGTAATATATGAAAGAATTACAAAATTTAATTAGGGAATGGTTCTTGGGTCATAGCAAAATTGGTGCACTAAACACACAATAAATGTCTACTTTACTTTTAATTAAACAGCTTCCCCTTAAAGGTTTTTAATCACTAGTTTAGATAAGTGGGATTTGTAATGATTGCTAAGGAACTGTGAAGAGTGGCTGAAAACATACACCTGCATGCAGTTAGAAAGGAGTATTATGGAAAATGTTATTGAGACAGTAGAAAAGCTTTCCTTTATGTTTAATATGTTGTTAGAACAATGAATAATGTTGTAAGTCTCACTAAAACTAGAAAATCCTTTTACAGTAGTTTGTTAAAAACCATCTTGAGGTTAAGCTTTAAAAATGTCCTCCATCATTAGGGCAGACCATATTTGGGAAAGCCTACCAAAAAGCAGTGCAGTGTAAAATATTTCAGCTCCTCGAAGTAACATGAAGTTAACATTAAAGAAATATAAGATGAAAGAAAACATTTACTTGAAAATTAAATTTTACATTTCAAGACTTTGGACTTTTCCTATGTATTTTTTCTCTTTCTTTAAAAGCAGTGCTTACACACATAATCATATCTCTTCATATTTAGTCTCTGGGTTACTGCCTGAGTAGCTTAATTACAACTGTTAAATCACAAATTTATCTGGTAGTTTTTAATTTTTTCCCCCATACGCTTTATTTAGAACGGTGAGATTTAAAAATCTTATGGGATACTGATTTCAATTTCAACAAAACTTGAAGCACTCATTTTTATTTGTCTTGCACCGGACCTTTTCTCATCCAGGCAGTATTTCGTACAGTGTTTTTTTCCATGGATGTATATCCTGCCATTTAAACCAATATGAAATAATGTGGAAAGATCTTCTGACAGGAAATTAGGAATGACATGTTTGAGATAAAGGGGTGCAGCCACTGAAATGGTGTCTGATGAAGATTTAGAGTGATGGCTGAACCACGTGAATTGTTTATCCATTCTGCCACACTATTGCTGCAAGCAAAGAGAAGTGTAATAATTTATTTGGAAAAACACAGTTTAGTACAGTGAGAAAAAAGTAATCTACTGCTGCTCTGACAGGCCAGGCAGATAGATATGAAAAAGAGAAACAGATCTTTTTCTTGAGATGTAGGCAACAATTATGAATTAATAGACAGCCACCTTAATACTTGAGTTGACATCTCTAAGCTGCTTCAGCAGATGAACTCTCCTCCAAGTTACTCTTTCAGAGGTTTGATATTTCTGAATATAATGCATCATGAGACTTTTTACAGATCAGTGTATATATATAAACTATATTCTTGCTTGTGGCAAGCCTGTTCTTCCAATGAGGACAAGCTGCTTTTGCTGTAAAATGTTAAGAGGTCTAAGCTATTTAGCCACCATAATATCATGACATTGCTTTTATTACTAGCATCTACTCCCGAAATTGCCACTCCTCCGCTGTCTCCTTTCTCCTCCTCAGTTCCTGTGTTTTCCATCAAGTGGTTGAGCAGCTTTCAAGTACCTGCCTCCACACTCCGGGTGCTGGTGCCATCCTGCAGCTGTCCAAGGGAGGCTGCAGCCAGCACAGCCTGAACACACCGCCGCTGCTTCAGCACTCTGCTGGCTGGGTCTTTCTCCTGTCCATTAAAAATGAGAAGTGGGCTGAAATGCCAATAAGATAATGTCGACATTTGGCAAACAGAGCTGTCTGCCAGTTTGCAGGCAGTCTGGGCAGTGTCACAATGAATCTGTCAAGAGGCATAGAGTCTCCCCATGGGATTCAAAATCCAGTTGTCACTCACAGCTACAGTATCTGGGATTTGGGTGTCATGGTAGGTGGTGGAGGAGGAGGTTGATTTCCCCATGGAAAGTGGGCCTTTCCTAGATTGTTATGGTATCCAATTGACATGCACCAGTGTGAGACCTGAAGCTACTCCATAAAGGAGATAGTATAACGCATCCCTAAAGTTCCTTTAGCATCCTACAAGATGCTAACACAAACATTTGTAAATCAGTAGTGGACTTGAGTTTTCTGACTATTTCAAGCATATAGTTTCAAAAACCAGCAACCCAAGTGACAGGACTTTGTAATTTGCTCATGTGAGGAGTAAAAACTGTTGCACCAAGATAGAAGAGAATAGAGTGAAGTGTCCTCTGGAAAAGGCTGCATGCATCCATTCTCTTTTCTTGATCTCTGAAAAACTCAACTACCAAAGTAATAATGCACATACTGACATGTACATGACTTCATGAAAAAAGGCTATTCTGTGTGATGTCAAAGAAAAGATATTTTCAAACAAAACATCAAATGCTTATTGCTGTTGTTGCTTTCTGTTTTTATTGAGGTGTTTATACAAATTTACTGTAGTTTCCTCAGAGAAGAGGAGGCAAAGGTAATAATTAGTAAGTGCTTGATGTTGTTGCTGCAAGTCTTGAATAATTCTGTTCCTCTCCCTCAGAAAAGGAAAGGACTAAACCAATACTGATGAGGCTTAATCTTATTAGAGATCCATGTCTCAGCTGATCTTGTAACATTACAGACTGACTGCCATGAGTGACACTAGCTTGGGGATTAGGGCCTCAGAGGACCCAAGTGAGACCAAGCGACATCCAGAATATGAGAAAGTAGATATTATCCATGGAAAACAGAGGATATTCAAATGTGATGGAGCATTTATCAGTCATCCTGCGCAATCAGCCAAAGCCTGCTTCAAGATGACTCCACATCCTGATGCTCTTGACACCTGGGAGATGCACTGATGTCTTCTGCAAACATGAACGTGATTTGTGGCTGACTTTTCGTAACCTTGCAGCTTGTGTCCCCACACTGAAGTTTTTCACTCACTTAGACTTGGAATAATTTTTCATACTGAGTTTACACAAAAGTCAGTGAGGTAAAAAGAAGAGAGTGCATTGAGCATGTTGATACAAGGCAAAATTTCAGAATCTAAGTCAGAAAAAAATTTTCTGTCTTTAGAACCACATAGGTAAAATGGCCATTTCAGACAAGTGGATGTTTAGCCAGCATTCTCCTGTCAGGAAAGATGTGACACAGTGAAAGATAAAACTAATATTTGTTCAACATGAAAAACTGCAAAGGTTAAACACACAGTGCTGTGATGTAGGTGTCAACATAGTAATCAAACTAATAATGTATGCTGCAAGAATAACTTTTAAAATTTTTTTACTTTTTTTTTTCTCTTCCGAAATTCAGCATTCATTGAGTACTAAGCAGGTTGTGTAAACAAGGAAAGATTTTGCTAGCAGACTCCTAAAGTATCAAGGGTTTTGCAAACAAAGCTACAGAGTCAGCAGCAGAGCTCTGGCTAATACTCAAGATAAGACAGAGTGGTCCCTGGGCCTGTGGTGGGAAAGTGCTCTTATGACACTTAAGTCTGGTGAGCTCCCTGAATTAGCGTGAAATGGAATTTTGAAAACTCAGAAAAACAAAGCAACCACTTTCTCTTTCCCAAAGTCTACTATTCGTTATCTGAAAGTCTTTACATCTGAATGTTGCAGTGGCCAAGGAAAGCATTTCCTTGTGATTAAGAAAAGCAGAAATTTATTCCTCGTGTGGTGCTAGAGAACAGTACTCAGAAGAAGGAAGAATCAGATGAGATGAAGCTTCAAAACAATTTGAGGATACAATCTTTCTAGAGGGAGATGGGGGGAAGGGGAAGAGTAAGTTTCAGCCTGGTACAGAGTCATAGAATCACAGAATATGCTGAGTTAGAAGGGACTCATCAGGATCACTGAGTCCAACTCTTAGCTCGGCACAGGACAATCCCCAAAAGTCACACCGAGTGCCTGAGAGTATTGTCGAAATGCTTCTTGAACTCTGTCAGGCTTCATGCTGTGACCACTTTGCTGGGGAGCCTGTTCCAGTGCCCAACCGCCCTCTGGGTGAAGAAACTTTTCTGATGTCCAACCTAAACCTCCCCTGACACAACTTCAGGACATTCCCTCAGGTCCTGTCACTGGTCATCACAGAGAAGAGATCAGTGCCTGCCCCTCCTCTTCTCCTCATAAGGAAGTTGTAGACTACAATGAGGTCTCCCCTCAGTCTCCTCTTCTCCAGGCTGAACAGACCAAGTGACCTCAGTTAATCCTCATACGGCTTCCCCTTAAGGCCCTTCACCATCTTTGTTGCCCTCCTTTGCATGCTCTCCAAAGGCTTAATAATCTTTCTTACACCGAAAGCAAGCTCACTGGCACTGTGCGGTGTGGGAAGGGAGAAGGTCAGCATGGAGAGCTAGGGGTGATAAGTGAAGTATTTCACCAAGAAGTACACGTTAAACAAGTTCTGTTGGCCTGAAACCCCTTGCTCTGAAGCCCACTTATTTCTCAGAAGACTTGTAGCCACATAATTGACACAGGCTCTGCTTTCTGCATCTTCTTACTGAAAATGAACTGGAATATTGCATGATCCTAAAAACATATGTGCCCTAGCAAACTGTAGAAGAGTCACTTATCCTTGTCAATGCTGCTTCCTAACCCCAGATGCTTTCCTCTCTACATCTGTAAAGGTTATAGGATCCTTTAACGTCTAACCCTCCCTCAGACATACTGCAGAGAGCACCCAGAATATCTTGATGTTTCTGCACGATATTGTAAAGAAAAGAACCACTTCTACTTATACAACACAAGATTTAATACAAAAGCGAGCTCTCCTGAAATAATCCTACATGCAGAATTTCCACCCCCACCTTTCATATGACATTTGTGTGCCACATAGGAGAATATTTTTGTATGATAAGCTTAGCCATCTTAGAGGCCTGTTAAACAACATGGAAATCCCTAGGACTGTGTAAATGTAAACAATAACTGTAAACTCCTGCCTGGACAATTTTTTTACCCAGTTGGTAATCTCTATATTTTTAGCATCTCTATCAGACTTGGGGTTTGGAAGATTGCCATACTTTTTATTCCTGTGTTCATCAAAACTGACATAATCTGAAAAGGAGGGTTTTTTCTTCTAATAATTTTATGATCACATGATAACTTTTTCATACTTACGTGTAAAATTTGAAGTAACTGCTTCAGTGGATAAAGTTACTCCCATGTGGAACTGCTTGTTGGATCAGATCCCCAGTTTGGACTTAAGGTGAAAAGCTGCAGTCTTCTGTAGTGCAGCAATGCATCTGTCTTCCCTTCAGAAGCCATTTAACCAGCAATTAGTCTGTAGTGCACTAGTGCATAGTCCACATGCAAGATGGACTAACTAATTACTGTTATTATTTGGGGATGTGTGAGGGAATAAATATAAACAGTAGTTAACTTTTATGGTGTCAGTGGTTTGTGGTTTACCTTATGCCCAAATGGATGAAAAGAGATAAATAAACAAACACAACAGTTCCTTACCAAGTTCACTGGACTTTAATCTCACATATGCGTTCTAGACTGTTTGCTTATAAACTTGGTTAGTGTGAGAAAAGATGTTACCTCTTGCTCTGAGCTCTGCAGTTCCTAGGCAAGAACAAGTCCAATTTAGAAAATCACTTTGTTAATAGATGCTCAGTCTTACAAGAGGTAATTTTAAAATATAATATTTTAAAAATCACCCTTCTGTCTATATACATGCCACAGTTGAATGCTACACTTGACAATGAACTAATGAAAAGAGATCTGAGTGCATTGGAATAGAGGAGAATCTATCATTTTTATATTTAATTTGCACTTCTGATGACACTTTCTGTATGATTAGTGGCACTATATCCTCTGACTATTCTGGAAAACAGTGTGCCTTGTTGAGTGCTCAGGATTAAACACTAAACATCACTGGAGAGGGGGAAATTAAATCCTTAGGAATGGTGGTTGTAGAAAACTTTGTCGGGAGATGCTTGTTGAGACATAAAATCTTAAACATATTTTGACTATATTACTGTATTTTGAAATTCATGGCATGGAAGATTTAAGCCCTCCATTTTGCACTGCTTACACAACATTCTGGTCGCCATCCACATGTAGTTCTTTGTGCTTTCTGGTTCTTACAACACTGAAGGTTTACTACCAACTGCCAGTATTGGTTTTTCTTTATGAAGTTCCTCACCACACTTGACAGGAAACAAAGTGCATATAAAACTGAACACCATGGTTAAGTATTTTCCTGTAATGCTTTAAATCTTGTGTTTAAATGTTTTAAGATTAATTGGTAAGCACAACATAAAAAATATTACACTAGTGAACAGCACAACTATTACATTCTATCAGTCACTCAAATGGAGAAATTAATCTGTGTTAGGAAAAGATTAATTTCCTACATCCTGGAAATTAAATTTGTGTTTTGATTAATTATCAATAGTATCAGATTTGTCTTTTTCCTTATATTTTAAGGAGAAATCTGTATTTGTATTAGCAGAGAATTGTGATTCTGGAAGATAGGCATGATTACGTCACTGTTATTACTGAATAAATAGATGCTTTTCTGTGATTTCAGGTTTTTTAAGTCATAATGATACAATCACCCTGTACTTCGTAATATCCATGTCTATAGACTGCAACACAAAGAAATCAGTTGAAAGGGCGAGTTCCTAGAGCACATTCTCTGTTCTTCTCTGTTTTTTGCTGAGTTCAATGCAATAAAAGCACTTAATAAATAACAGTTAATCCAAGATAGCTGCTGATCATTTCAGAGTTTTGATATTTGTATCCCTTACTTACCTGTTTTTATTTTCTGTTTTATTTTTTGATGAAAATTGATTTCCAGAACAATTCTCAGAAAAGGATGGTTTCTGTGCCCTCTTTTAAAAAAATAATCTTCCTTTAACTGACCATTTTAGTTGATAATTTTGTCTATAATTCATAATACAATGTTCTCAGTAACTCATTTACCAATGCCAAATGAAAAGCAAAGCAAAATAGACTTTACAATACCTATCTGTGTATTCCAATGGCTTAATAAATCTTCCCTAGGCATCTGAACCTGGAGAAAATAAGGTGAAGATGGAAAGAATAAGGTTTGGACCTAATAAGCAGTACTTTTAATAACCTGATTTATGGCATATGAAAGAAAATATAGGTATTCTTTCTGCTGTTGGTTCATACAGAATCCAAGATGGATTCTGTATGGAAATATTGTGTTTTT
>NW_020897695.1:26743990-26750594 GCF_003984885.1 Neopelma chrysocephalum
AGAAGAGAAGAGAAGAGAAGAGAAGAGAAGAGAAGAGAAGAGAAGAGGAGAAGAGGATTGATCCTTATTCTGAACACAATTCAGCTCCTATTGAAGCCACCTGCAAATGTCTCCAGACTCACGGGTGAAGCACCAAGCTGATGATCCAGTCTTTATGTATTTGTTTTATTTTCCTGAGGACAGATTCCAAGGCAGTGTAATTGAAATGGTAATAATGGGAGGCTTTAACATCAGCTGACATTTTCCAAACAAGAGCCTGCATTTGGTCTGAGTTTACTTCGCTTGTATATAATTTATGAACAACTGAATCACTAGGAAAGAACTGTGTGTTTTCTTTAAAAAAAATAAATCTGAGAATAAGGATATAAAGAACACTGAATAAGCCATTTAATCCTACAACTCAGTTTGCTTCACAGCTTTTAGAGACATGAACTACATTGAATTTCCAAACTGGATTCTTCAGAGAAAAACAAAGAAAAAATATTACTTGTTTTTTACCCATGAACTTGTCAATCTGTGCATGTGAAATAGTTCAGAAAAATAACAGAAAAATGTATAATAATTTAGCCAGTTACTCCACAGAATTTGTATAAATTATGCAATGATTGTACATAGGTCAAATTCATACATGATGCAGGTAGAGCTATTTCTTGATTCGGCAGTATATTAAAGGAAGGTTATTCTTTGGGTGTAAATTGACCATCAGTCAGAGCGTAGCCACATCCAGCTGTGTCAAGGCAGTGCAACCTGTCTCAGCAAAGCCTTCAGTGAGTGCAAAATGAATATAACTTATTCAGATGGTGGGACGTGGAGCATAGCTGGAAAAGCAAATGTCATGTGGACAGTTTCCTCCTCTTGGCTGCTGGCAAATAAATTCTGCTTGTGCTGTGTACTTAGTATTTGGTGCAAGTTATGCAAGCTCGTGCCTGGTAGGGGAGATGTAATAAAAGCATGAGAGGGAACAATGTCATCACAAGCACTTGACCTTCCCCTCCGGCAATATGGAGGCTGTATATTTTGTGGCAAGCATTGCAATTGTCTTTATGTTGGTGTCTGCTACTCTGGGTTTTATTCCTGCTATATTCAAGCATTAAATCTCTTAGAAAGACCATATGTCCCAACCTTCTCTGTCCTCTTAGATGAGGGTGCATTCATCCCTTAATTTGGATATTTGGGTTTCCACAGCTTCTCACCATAATCAGGTCTTTGTTCTCCTATCTTGTTTATTCCTGTAATCTGCCATTGAATGAGCTTCTGCTACCTCCCATAACCCCAAAGCTTGAGAAATAAGTGAGAAAAGAAATACATCAGAAATAAATAATGTTGATGAGCTCAGTATGAAATGATTCTTAAAAACAGTGTGGAAGTATCTGGAGGTTGATAAGGATTATAAATCTGACATAATACTCAAATACTTGAATTACAAATTGGCATAACCAGGACTAAATTCTTGGGTCTGTAAAAATGGTGAAGTTTATATGAAAGTAGGACAGAAAGGGTAAAAGCTACCCACATGAAAGTTGCTATTTCTGTGAATATATTTCTGTATTCAGTTTATGCCTATATACGGAGTGAAAACACAAGCCACATGCTGCACTTCCTCAGGAGGATGGACTTCCCTCTTTCAATCTGACCTTACCTTGAAAACAACTACAATTTGAAAGTTTATATTTGACATTTCTGTTAAGAAAGTGGGAAAGGAAAGCAACTTTTACACATCCCATCTTCTGATGCTTTCTTTCCCATGCATATAAGAAAACCATCTCACCTGTTTTCTGCCACAAGTGTCAGGCCAGCTTCTGAACTGCCGTTGCTACAAGCTGAGGAAAAATCCTATACTGTGTCATGTTTCAGCCCCCTCTTAATTAAAGCTGATAAATTATGTCCTGCTCTTTGAAGCAAGAGGGGTTCCCCTTCCAGGAAGTTCAAAATGAAGTTATGATTCTCACAAGTTGCTGCAAGGCCACACAGGGACCACTTTTCGAAAACTCCAGGATTAAGAGAACTTCTCTCTGGTTCTTTTCCTTCTATCATTATCCTCATTATTTACTGACTAACTCTTCCCCACCAGTCTCAGGCTTCACTTCCTCTGGCCCAGACATCCTCTAATACACTGGAAGAAGATGAAGGAATTAGTTAATTCCCCAGAGCTGGCCCAGCCCCACCAACCTGCAAATTCCTATATACAAGCTGGCAACTGTGATCTTTCCTCTAAGCCACCGAGAGGATTAACTCCTTCCCTACTTTAGTTCACGGCTCATTCAAAAGCTGTTCACTTTGTACATCCAGTATTTGATATCTGCTGTGCTTTGATTGGACAGAGTGGGTCACGTTGGCATGATTTTCATTCCCTATTTAGTTCAGCTAATTAAATCCTAAGTGAAAATAATCACAGATATATTTTTTCTGAATGTGCTGCAAAGGAACTGACCATTCTCCAAAAGCTCTCTTTTTGAAATGTTTCAGTAAACCCATTTGCCAGGCCAAACACAGAGAGGACGTGAGTGCAGACATGGCAAACTTATGTAAAAGGAGATTTTGGACTGAGAGGTCATTTTTCTCAAGTTCTAATAAGTACTATTGAGGGATGCAAGCACCAAGCCAAATTACAGCTGCAGAGGAATGGCAAATTAATAGGAACTACTAATGCAAAACTTTAGAGGACATATTTCCTTTTAAAAAGCTTGAATATTTAGTCTACCCTGGTATTCTACAATACATGCCAGTATTTAAATACCAACAGATGCACTCCTTTCTCATAAAGAGAATCCTGCATAGCACCTCAAGGTTAATTATCTCTTTATGAACTGAGATTCCTCAACTCATCTTGCAGACCTATCTGCCAGTTCCAGCCTACAAAAGTCTTTCTGATTTGACCACCCCAGTGACGCTAGGAGCACCTGTCAGTCATACGGCTACAACTCCCTAGACTCCTTTCTAACTTGCTGCATGTGCACCAAATCCAGCTTATCAAGCACCATTTGCAAATCCATTGGCATCCCTGGCCTGTTGCTGCTCCCTGCCCACACTGCCAGCAGGACATGGAGGAGGAAGCATGGATAGGAAGTCTGCTCTCTAAAGGGCTCCAGTGCCTGGGATGAGACCCAGGTGCCTTTGCAGCTGTTGGGCTGTGGTATGAGGGATGAGCTCCAAAGGGCATAGCCCTGCAAGGGTGTGCCAGGGCTAGGACATCCCATAGCTTTTGCTGCTGGTTACAGCAATGGTCTCTCCACAGCCTCTGTACAGAACAACATTTCACAGGGAGTTTGACCAGGCCTGCCTCTGCCAGCTGGAATGGAGAAAGGGGACAGGGCAGCACAGTGTCCCTGTATCTCCACTGAGTGGCTGATGTTTGTGTTGACAGAGGTGCTCTGCTGGGATTAGTATTCTGCTCCTGTGACTGGAGCAGGTCTCTATGCAGGACAACTCTCACATCCTGGCACTTGGAGAATCGCAAGCCTTTCTTTCTGGCCTTCCCAGCTAATCAGAGAAGCACACTACTTCACAGTTCTTCTCCATTTCCAAAACAGAGGAATAATTCTGTTTTGTTTACCTGCATGAAAGTATTTCTCATTTCGTCTTCAGGTTCCTGAAGTTCTCCTTTTAGAGAAAAACAGTGTTTACTGTCACTTTATTGTAGTATGATTTCTCACTCTTTCTGAGTAGGTACCCCTGTAACAGCAGGTTTTTGAAGATGCTGGTATGTAAATGCCATTGCTGCAACTGTTGAAAGGAAAAAAAATAGAAAATCAAAGAAAAGTTGAGTTATGGTCACTAAAAGCATATCTTTGCACAACAGGGTAACAATTTTGAAAGGATGAGTTTCAGGTTGTTAAAAGAACTGATTTTAACACTGGTGAAACACTAGAAGCAGCTCTTTCCAATAACAGTGGTCATAATACTTTTTGCTGGCTGTAGAGAACCTCTGACAGAAGGCATAATAATTTGAACGATTCCAAATTCTTTTTTATTCCACTTTTGGCAACTTTGCAAGAAAAAGATCACATTTTCAGATTTTTTTCCCCAAAAGTTTAAAACTGTTGAAATTTTTCAAAAGCTAAAATTCACTTGGGTTAATCTAATCCAGGGGTATATATGAAGTATTTAAAATTGCCTGCAATTTTCTTTCAGCCAGAAAATGTAACATTTCTCTTTCCCAGATATTGATGAGTTTTCAAAATAATTTGAAGTTATTTTGTAATAAACACATTGATCCCCCCAGACAAGTGGACAGGTGTCCATTTATTCCAACAGAGTACCATATTCTCATGTTAGCACTGATGTTGGTCTATTGCACAGAACAAGTTTAGCCTAAAGGGGAGGTGAACTTCTTGGGTGCAGTGATGGTGTGTCAAGTTGTGATTTCATTGAGTCTGGTGGGGTATGGGCTAGGTGAGGCTGGCCAGAGCTTTAAGAGGAGATTGTCAAGATAAGGGAACAGGATAGTGCTGGAACAGCTGTTATCTATGACACAGGCATTGCTTTCCCTCCTATGTAAAGACATACTGACTGTGTTAGATTTGCCACTTCTTGGTTAGACATAAAACAGAGGTCTGTCTAACTGCTTGTCACCTTTCTTGCATTTTTCTTCAGACAATATACATAATTTCATCTTTTCCTTAAGCGTCATTGCAAATATTGTTTTTTGCCTTCCTTGTAGCTCAATTGCAGCTCATCCTTTCACAGGATTTGTTTCAAAAAAGTGGGATTAACTGCTTTCTCATTTGATTACCTCTTGCTCCGTTTTTGACACCTGTACAGGCGGCTAGGGAAATATGCTGTGCAACAGGAGAGAAATCGTGCTGATGAGAGTGGGCATCAGAGAGGGGGAGTGGAAAAAGCAGGCGAGAAGGGAGATTTCAGTTATGACAATAAAGAGAGTGAGAGAAACACAAGAAGCTTCACAAGAGTGGGGACACTGTCTTTTTC
The DNA here is from genome assembly GCF_003984885.1 of Neopelma chrysocephalum. Taxonomy (NCBI): domain Eukaryota; kingdom Metazoa; phylum Chordata; class Aves; order Passeriformes; family Pipridae; genus Neopelma; species Neopelma chrysocephalum. Next base: position 26,748,920 of record NW_020897695.1, read on the forward strand.
AGTCAATCTCGCTAGCCAGTAATCATGCAGCAACATATCATCATGACAACTTGTCAGGGTTACGAGAAAAATATTTGATTATAAACAAAGATGAGTGATTTTCTTAGTGTTGGGCTTTGTAAAATCAGCATGTTACATGACAAAGCCCAAATGCTGGGTCTGTCTTGACAGCACCCCTGTAGCTTCTGCTGTGCTTGGAGAGCTGCTCTGACTACAGATGCTCAATAGATATTCTTGCGATATTTACTGTCAAAGGCTTGTGACTGAAAGTCTTGTGAACTGCCATGGTCTGAATTTAGAATTAACACTGAATTTTTTCATCTATTTTTACAAGCTTGTGTTGGCCCTGCATGATTTTCTGCGGCTATTGTATTGAAAAAGCTCGGCACATCCTTTGTGCAAGAGGGATTCAGCATTGTACAGGGACATAACTAGTGGCTGAAGAGGTACATCTTGCCATATTTGGGAAAGTCCTCATGCATTTGGGCAATTATACACTTCTCAATTTGGGCAAATTCTACACTTCTCAAAAATTATATTTGTCTGTGCTAACTGGTTTGTCATATTCTGGCATAAATTCTTTGAAGATACCATCTGTAACAGCTTTCTTTTCAATAGTAAATTAAATAAATATTCTACAATTTTAAGTTTGTTTTCTTGCTGGATCATTGTCATTATCTGGTATTTGATACAGGAAAATAAGGTTATGGTAATAACAGGAAAGAAGCCCCTATATCACTAGAGAGCTCTGGGGAACTATGTACGAAGAAGGGCAACATACATGCTACAATACATGCTTACTTACTAATTCAATACATGATGGCTTTTTATTCTAGCAATAGTACTGCCACAGTTAGAAGTCTGTGCCAGCATTTCCATTACAAATCCACTGTTCATAGGGATTTACAACATCACTCTAAACATTGCTCTGGAATGAAACTTGGCAAATGGGTCTCAGCCCAGGAGCAATTTTTTTACCCATCCATTTGACTGCTAAGTTATAGTGCCATAAAGATATAGTTGTACTACTTGAATAACTTAAAATGGCTTGGAATAATAAAAAAATGAAATAAGTTTGTTACTGTCCTGGTTAGAACGGCTGGGACCAATTCATCCCTGGATGGGTGTAACCCAAAACTGTGTATTCTATAGCCTCCATGCCATTTCCCAAAAACTGCTGTCAGTAGAGGCCTGCAAGGTGGGAAGATGTTCCTGTACCCTTTTATGGAATTCCCCGCTCTGATATCCTTATATGGAATTCCCCGCTCTGATAAGAGGGACTGAGCATCCGCATGCCCTTTTATGGAATTCCCTACTCTGAGGGAGGGACTGAGCACTCCCGCCTGAACTGGAGAGTATATAACTGGGAGTTTCAGAGCCTTGGGGCTCTCTCTCGTGGGACCCAGAGGAAGACAGCAGACCACCGCTGCTCCCAACCAGGCTGAGACCACCACCCTCAACTGGACTGCAATCACCACTTCTGACCAGACTGCAGCAGCTCTCCCACCAGCAGGTTTTATCCCCTCTCCCTTTTGCTTTGGACTCGGGGGGTGGGCCAAGGTACACCACTTTTGTTCATACCTCAGGGTGCTGGGTTTGTACATTTGGGTTTTGTGGGTTAAAACCAATTGTCTGTCTGTATACTTGTACTTATTGCATTATTTTAATAAATTGT
>NW_020897695.1:26755594-26857147 GCF_003984885.1 Neopelma chrysocephalum
ACAATTTCATTTTAAGCATCTGTGTATTTGGATACAGAAACTCCCCGATCAACATGTTGTTTGGTGCATTCACGTGGGTGTTGTATCTGGGCATGTTCATATTTCCGCAGATGGGGAACTATTTGCCTATTTTAATGCTCTCTTTAAGACCAGGGAGAGGGATCCATATTGCTTTATTGGTATACTATGTTTATGCCATCGTAACATCAGAAGCAATGAGTTTCATTGTAAATGTGTATTCAGTCCTGTTTGCCTGTCCTGGTCTGGGTTGCTACCTCTGGGGCCTCATTAAAAATCGCACCCAGTCCTTTGGGGGAACAGTGGGGAATGATTGTTTCCAGCCTCTCACCTCCTTCTTCCCCTTCAGACCTGCTACAACAGCTTTTGAAAATATTGATTTTCCTTTTGATGCTAAGGATGGCATAATGTTATTGTTAGTGTTGCTCTGTCTGCTGCTCTGTCTGCTCTGTACTGTTTACACCATGCTTAGGGTCAGAACAGGGCCTTCTAGGGAGGCTGTTTGGACGCCTGTCCTGGGAATGGATAACGCTGAGTGGCACGGGAAGTGGGAGGACATCGGCCAGTATTTGGAGAAGTTTTCTCCTCCCATGATCTGGAAATTCACCCCTGAACAACTGCAGGATCCTGTCAGCATGATAAAACTGGTAAAGGAAAAATGCTCTGGCAGCTCCAGAGATGGTCAGCTCACAGCAACCTGCTGGGCCCTGGCCACTGCTTACCGGGCACTGCTTGACATGGTACAGCACTGCAGGGGGAGGAGAGAAGGAGCAAATCAACTGGCACCACGTCCACACAAACCACAGCTGAGTCGGAGGGAGTAAGAAATAAATCAACTGGCACCATGCCCACACAAACCATCGAGGAGCCAGAAGGACAACAGAAACCAATAGCAGTCGCCCCTGTCCAGAAAAGGAAATCGAAGACCAAATCAGTTCGCATAGCAAATGATGACGAAGAGGCAGGACCTTCACATCCACGGGAGGAGACAGAGCCAGAAATAATCACTCGGTCCCTATCCCTGGGTGAGCTACGTGAGCTCCGGAGAGAGTTCACACGGCAGGCGAACGAGTCCATCCTGACCTGGCTGCTCCGAATCTGGGATGGCGCCGCTAACGACACAATTCTAGATGGAAGTGAAGCAAGACAACTGGGATCCCTGTCTCGAGATGTTGTCATTGATCAGGGGATTGGAAGGAGGCAGGAAACTCTCAGCCTCTGGCGGCGACTGTTGTCCAGTGTAAGGGAGAGATACCTTTGCAAGGAGGACCTCCACGTACAGCAAGGACAGTGGAACACAATGGAGCAAGGTATCCGGTGCTTGAGAGAATTGGCTGTACTGGAGATAATCTTTTCAGAGGACGAAAGATTTCCTAAAAGTCCAGATGGTGTACAGTGCACATCCCAGATGTGGTTGAAGTTTGCACGACTCGGGCCAGAAATGTACTCCCGCTACCTAGCAACGCTGCAATGGAGGGAGGGAGAGGACAAGGTTGGTGCATTGGTCAGCAAACTCAGGATTTATGAAGACACTGTCACCGCCCCATTACGAGCCCACGTCTCATCGGTGGAAACCAAACTGGCTGAACATGTTCGAAGCCTGGAAGAGAAGATTGAAGAAGGACACCAGAGGCTAAGAGAAGAAATTAAGGAAGGGATCTTCCATACCTCGCCAGGACAAACAAGGGTCTCTGCTATCAGGAGCCAGCGTCCCCCAGCTAAGGAGAGAGGGTACACTCCACGTGGCAATCTATGGTTTTACCTCCAAGAGCACGGAGAAGATATGAGGAAGTGGGATGGGAAACCCACCTCTTCCTTAGCAGCCCGGGTACGTGAATTGAAAAGAGGGACAAGTACCACAAGGAACTCTTTGAGGATGAATGCTGCTCCAGTCTCTCGTAGGCAAGACTCCAGACGGCCCAGGAATGATGACATGTCTGATCCTCTTGAAGGGACTTCCAGGTCATACTTACAAGAAGAGCGCAACGAGTACCATGACCAGGACTAGGGGTGCCCTGCCTCTAGCCAGGTAGAGGAGAGGGACAATCGAGTCTATTGGACAGTGTGGATTCGGTGGCCTGGCACATCAGAGCCACAAAGATATAAGGCTTTAGTTGACACCGGCGCACAATGTACTTTGATGCCATCAAGATACATAGGGGCAGAATCCATCTCTATTTCTGGGGTGACAGGGGGATCCCAACAGCTGACTGTACTGGAAGCTGAAGTGAGCCTGACTGGGAAGGAATGGCACAGACACCCCATCGTGACTGGTCCAGAGGCCCCGTGCATCCTTGGCATAGATTACCTGAGGAGTGGGTATTTCAAAGACCCAAAAGGACTTCGTTGGGCGTTTGGCATAGCTACTGTGGAGGCAGAGGAAATTAGACAGTTGAACACCTTGCCTGGCCTCTCAGAGGACCCCTCTGCTGTGGGACTGCTGAAGGTTGAAGAACAGTTGGTACCGATAGCCACAGCAACCGTGCACCGTCGGCAATACCGCACCGACCGAGACTCAGTGACTCCCATACATAAGATGATCCGTGAACTGGAGACCCAGGGGGTGGTCAGCAAGACTCGCTCACCCTTTAATAGCCCTATATGGCCAGTGCGTAAGTCCAGCGGAGAGTGGAGGCTGACGGTGGATTATCGTGGACTCAATGAAGTCACACCACCCCTGAGTGCTGCTGTGCCGGACATGCTGGAGCTCCAGTACGAGCTGGAGTCCAAGGCAGCCAAGTGGTATGCCACCATTGACATTGCCAACGCCTTCTTCTCCATTCCTTTGGCAGCGGAGTGCAGGCCACAATTTGCTTTCACTTGGAGAGGTGTGCAGTACACCTGGAATCGACTGCCTCAGGGGTGGAAACACAGTCCCAGCATTTGCCATGGACTGATCCAGACTGCACTGGAAAAGGGTGAGGCTCCAGAACATCTACAGTACATTGATGACATCATTGTATGGGGGAACACAGCGGGGGAAGTCTTCGAGAAAGGAGAGAAGATAATCCAGATCCTCCTAAGAGCTGGTTTTGCCATTAAACGAAGTAAGGTCAAGGGACCTGCTCAGGAAATTCAGTTCTTAGGAGTGAAGTGGCAAGATGGACGTCGCCTAATTCCAACGGAGGTAATTAACAAAATAGCAGCCATGTCCCCACCAACCAGCAAGAAGGAAACACGGGCTTTCCTAGGCGCTGTGGGCTTTTGGAGGATGCATATCCCCGAGTACAGTCAAATTGTAAGCCCTCTCTACCTTGTGACACGGAAGAAAAATGATTTCCAGTGGGGCCCTGAACAACAACAGGCCTTTGAACAAATCAAACAGGAGATTGCCCATGCGGTAGCCCTTGGGCCAGTAAGGACAGGACAGGACGTGAAGAACGTGCTCTACACTGCAGCCGGGAAGAATGGCCCTTCTTGGAGCCTCTGGCAGAAAGTGCCTGGGGAGACCCGAGGACGACCGCTGGGATTCTGGAGTCGGGGATACAAAGGATCTGAAGCCAGCTATACACCAACTGAGAAAGAGATCCTGGCTGCTTATGAAGGACTTCGAGCTGCCTCAGAAGTGATCGGCACCGAAGCGCAGCTCCTCCTGGCCCCCCGACTACCAGTGCTGGGCTGGATGTTCAAGGGGAGAGTTCCTGCTACACATCACGCCACCGATGCCACATGGAGTAAGTGGATCGCTCTGATCACACAACGAACCCGGATAGGGAATCCTAATCGCCCTGGGATTCTGGAAATTATCACCAATTGGCCCGAAGGTGAGAGTTTCGGACTATCCTCTGAAGAAGAGGAGCAGGTGACACGGGCTGAGGAGGCCCCACCATATGACAAGCTACCAGCAGATGAAAGACGATATGCACTCTTCACGGATGGCTCCTGTCGCATTGTAGGGACAAACCGAAAATGGAAGGCAGCTGTGTGGAGTCCCACACGGCGAGTTGCAGAAGCAACCGAAGGACAAGGTGGGTCGAGCCAGTTTGCAGAGCTTAAAGCCGTTCAGTTGGCTTTGGATATAGCTGAACGAGAGAAGTGGCCAAGACTCTATATCTACACTGACTCATGGATGGTGGCCAATGCTCTGTGGGGATGGCTAGAGCGATGGAGAAAGGCCAACTGGCAGCGCCAAGGGAAACCCATCTGGGCGGCGGAGATGTGGCAGGACATCGCTGGCCAGGTAGAGAAGCTGAGTGTGAAGGTCGGTCACGTAGACGCTCACGTACGCAAGAAACGGGCTAATGAGGAGCATCGTAACAACGAGCAGGCGGACCGAGCTGCCAGGATTAAAGTCTCTCAGGTGGATCTGGATTGGCAGCACAAAGGAGAATTATTTCTGGCTCGATGGGCCCATGACGCCTCCGGTCACCAGGGGAGAGATGCAACATACAGATGGGCTCAGGACCGAGGGGTGGACTTAACCAAGGACATTGTCTCACAGGTCATCCATGACTGTGAGACATGTGCTGCCATCAAGCAGGCCAAGCGGGTGAAGCCTCTATGGTATGGTGGACGGTGGTCAAAGTACAGGTATGGGGAAGCCTGGCAAGTCGACTACATCACGCTCCCCAAAACCCACCAGGGCAAGCACTACGTACTTACCATGGTAGAAGGAAGTACTGGATGGCTGCAGACATACCCCGTACCTCATGCCACTGCCCGGAATACCATCCTGGGCCTTGAAAAACAAGTCCTGTGGCGACACGGCACCCCAGAGAGAATTGAGTCTGATAATGGGACCCATTTCAAGAATGGCCTCGTAGACACCTGGGCCAGAGAGCACGGCATTGAGTGGGTTTATCATATCCCCTACCATGCACCAGCTGCTGGAAAAGTTGAACGGTGCAACGGACTGCTGAAAACCACCCTGAAGGCACTGTGTGGGGAGACTCTCAAACACTGGGAGCTGCATTTAGCAAAGGCCACCTGGTTGGTCAACACGCGAGGCTCCATTAATCGAGCTGGCCCTGCCCAATCAGAACCTTTGCATACTGTAGATGGAGATAAAGTCCCCGTGGTGCATATGAGAGGTATGTTAGGGAAGACTGTTTGGATTAGTCCCACCTCAAGCAAAGGCAAACCCAAAACTCAAGCAAAGGGATTGTTTTTGCTCAAGGACCTGGTTTCACCTGGTGGGTAATGCAAAAAGATGGGGAGACACGTTGTGTACCACAAGGGGACCTAATTTTGAGTGAGAATGGTCCGTAATGTTTCATTGTACATATGTGTATATAGTTTTAAAGAGACTTGTTTTTAAGGGGGTTAATTTGGGCATGACATGGATGGCATAGAATAAGGGGTGGATAATGTCCTGGTTAGAACGGCTGGGACCAATTCATCCCTGGATGGGTGTAACCCAAAACTGTGTATTCTATAGCCTCCATGCCATTTCCCAAAAACTGCTGTCAGTAGAGGCCTGCAAGGTGGGAAGATGTTCCTGTACCCTTTTATGGAATTCCCCGCTCTGATATCCTTATATGGAATTCCCCGCTCTGATAAGAGGGACTGAGCATCCACATGCCCTTTTATGGAATTCCCTACTCTGAGGGAGGGACTGAGCACTCCCGCCTGAACTGGAGAGTATATAACTGGGAGTTTCAGAGCCTTGGGGCTCTCTCGTGGGACCCAGAGGAAGACAGCAGACCACCGCTGCTCCCAACCAGGCTGAGACCACCACCCTCAACTGGACTGCAATCACCACTTCTGACCAGACTGCAGCAGCTCTCCCACCAGCAGGTTTTATCCCCTCTCCCTTTTGCTTTGGACTCGGGGGGTGGGCCAAGGTACACCACTTTTGTTCATACCTCAGGGTGCTGGGTTTGTACATTTGGGTTTTGTGGGTTAAAACCAATTGTCTGTCTGTATACTTGTACTTATTGCATTATTTTAATAAATTGTTATTCTGACTTATAAATCTCTCTTTTGAATTGAGTTCATTTTGCCTTGCTGGTTAACTTTTAAACCAGCACAGTTACACTATGTAATTACTTATGATATTCAGTAGAAACAACACAACAGATGAAAGCAAAATTACCTAAGATATTATAGGATAGAAACACGATATTCTAACAACTCATTTCTCCATGATTGTTAATAAAAATCAGATTATATATACAATTAGTTGCCTTCACTAGACAATGCCTCACATCATGGAGAAAGGTGCTAAAAATGGATGAGATCTCCTAAAGACACTATTATATGTGACTAAGAGACTGTGTGCAATAACTTGCATAAAGCTTCTACCAACGAGAAAGCTAATTGGTAGAGACCATTTGGAGACATTTATTTCTTTGCTGTTGGTCACAGGCTCCCGCAGTTTAGTGCTCTGTGCACCAAAGTGAGCTACTTCCATGCTTGAGGAAGTATGGCAGTGAAGATGCTTTTGACTCCTAGTTAGGGCAAAGTGTTGATTTTCGGCTGGCTGTGGGTGGCTGAAGAGGAGCTGGGCATGTGGCGTGAGGGGAAGGAAGTTCTGCAGAAGTGAACCAAATGAGAGGTGAAATGCAAAGATAAACTGTGGAGAAAAGTTATTCTGAAAAGAAAGAAATTAGGAGAAACAAGTTAGTGAGACACTGTGATGTCTGGAAGAAAAATGCTGAGTTTCTTCAGGTTGATCTCTGCAGCCCTTGCTCTGTCGGAGCTCTGAAGGGTTTTATGGTATTTAGATCAAGCAGGAGGAGCACCCATGAAGCACCAGTTTGAATTTCAATGATCCTCTGCATTATGCTTTCTCTGCTTATCTGGAAGTCCTATTGATAACTGGTGAGAAATGCATGAGTAACAGGGCAAACAGAGAACATATCCTTTGTGAAGAAAATACGTCAGAATAAAACCAAAAAGCAATCCTGAGGAAAGAAGAAAAAGATTGGAACTTCCCCTGGAAAAAGAGGTGTCTGGGGGTGAAGAAACAGGATGTGACAGTCCCACATGGAATACCGAAAACCAGGGGAATAGTTAATAAGGGATAATTATCCACTGTTCCAGTCAGAAAGAGGTTTAGGGTACAATCCCTTACATTATGTCAATAGGCTTAAAACTAAACAAAGATATATGTTGCTTGGGTAAAAATATACTATACTGTGGACATTGCAGCTGTGCAACACAGAACCCATCACCTCGTTGTGCAACACAGTGGGGTGGATGCAATCTCTGATGGTGAAAGTCCCAGAATTCCATGCTGGGGTAAGGCTTAAGAGGTTTCACTCTGTATTTCTTACACTTCTACACTCTTTCTGCAAGCTCTTGTGGTTGGCTCCTGTGCTTGGTGTGGTCACATAAAGGCTGTAGTATCCATGACAAACATCAGGTGTGGTCCAGTATACTTGCTTACAAACACTGCTCACCAAATACTGAACAGCTGGAATTATTTTGTATTTTTCCCTGGCACATGTTTTGAGGATCATAGCCTGTATATATGTGCACATAATCTCCTAAATATTCAGGAAAGTTGCATGTGCAAACAGAACCATATATGCAGCTACAAGACATTGTGTCATTAACATTGAACACTGAAGAAAATCAGAGGCACAAGTGCAGCAGAGACCCTGTGAAAGCTTCAGAGTAAAGTCTAAGAATCTCAAGCCATGTGTTTTTGCTGTACATTGCATGAGTGAGCTGGGTTCTGCTATTTTAGTGCAGAATAACTTGTTCAGTGTGTAGACCTCAGGCAAAAGTAGCCCAAGAAAGCTCATGAACTCAGCACTGTCATGTGTTGCAGGGGTGGGTGCAAGACATGAAAGAAGAAAGATGTCTAAAGTGGTGGAAACGAGACCTTGAGGCTGCTCTGTGATCCTTCTCAGATGTGTTGTGACCGTGCTCATTAGCCCCATTAGCCTAGGGCAGGCATGGGTCAAAGCAGGGATCAGAGAGTCTGGAGTTCTGTACAAGCCCAGAAAGAAAAAGTGAATGTGTAATGGCAGCAGTGGACAGAGAAGGGAGAAAGAGGAGGAAAAAGAAGGGGCTTCCTTGTAGAGAAGGGCAAGCTCAGCTAGTGGGTGAAAAAAAAGTTCTGGACACTTGCTTGTCCTCTCCACATTGTTCTTCCATGTGACCCAGTGAGGATGTAGTTAGTGAGATGGTAACTGCCTTGGACAGTAGCTTCCCCTTTTCCTTCCCCTTGCCTTTCCCCTTCCCTTTCCCCCTCCCCTTGCTTTTCCCCTTCCTTCCTTGTTTAGTGCCTTCCAAGGACTGCATCAGTACTATGGGTTTAGGAATAAAAATCCTTACAAATAGGTGTCTTTTTGCAGCACAGTCTAGTGGCATCCACAGGCACCAAAACTTGAGGATCAGGCTTCCTGCATGAATTACTAACCTCATATAGCTCATCAGATGCAGGTTATTTTAAGCACAAGACAGAAACTGGCATAATCCTCCAAAGGCAAATGCACAGAAAGGTGGACATGGAGCAAAAAAATACAGGTGAAAGCATTTACTGCTCTGCCTTTTCTTGAAGATAGAATTCCTCCTGAAGGAGTATGAGGTCAGCCTTCTTGCACAGACATTCTCTCGAGTTTTACATAATGGCATTTTGATTGTGAAATAATGTGAGGCCTCACTTCACCCTTTACATGTCCCCCTGAAGTCAAGACATCCACACACATTTTCCTCTGAGGTAAGAATTTATCTTCTCATGTATTTGGTCTATGAATCCTGCTACTGCCAGATCTCCCTGCTGCCTGCTTTGCCTCTCAGTTCTCTAATACATTTTTAGACATTGATTGAAAATTGTTAAGCCATGTCTAGACCTGAAAAAACAACATGAAAAGGTAACAAGTCTGATCTTCAAATGGTATTTTAAGTGCTGATTTACACTGACTAAAATCTAACCCGACAGGGAATGACATATTGAAAATTAAATACAATGCACTAATTTTTATCTTGGTTATATAAATCTTGCAATGATATAACGTTTATTTCCACAATATTTTGTGCATTCAAATATGTTAGCAAACTCAAAATCTACGAACCTAAAAGGAAATATTTGTTATGAACACAGGCGATTTCTACTTCTATCTATTTCTCACACATATGCATACAGATAAATGCACACACATATACCGTAGATGTACTCATTCTCTGGGTAATCAGAGACACAGATAAAATAAAGCTTCTAGAGTGACAGACATTCTGCAGACAGGGTTGTTAGTTTATGTAGGCTATAGGCAGAGTCCACTGGAAAATTTTGATCACTTTAATTTACTATATCCAGCATGCTGGCTGTACTCGTCCAGCACTTTTATCAAGCCCTGTGAGGTGGTATTGATTTTTTTATTTTCTATGTAGGATAAGAAGACAGAGAGTTAGGAGCAAGAGTGAATGAAGAACTTTCCTCAGATTACTGCTATTCTCTAGCTTATTGCATCCTGTCGTTTGTAGTTTCAGATGATGTCCAGTATGTCAGGGTTGCTTGAAGCAATAAACAGGGTGAATAACAATGGAAAGGCTAGATGAGAAAGATTGAAAAAGGAGAAAGAGGCAGCAAAGAAAGTAAGAAAGTGAATGTGAGAAATAGGAAAAAGGGGAGAAAAAAAGCAGAGGTTGAGAAAAAGTGTCCTAGGTGTAGAAAGCTTGATAAGTGCATTCCTTTAAAGAAACTGTAACCAGTCATGACAGTTTTTCGACCAACAGCTACACATAAAACCTATAGAATTGTGAAGGACTAGAAGCAGTGACTTCTGGGTGTTACTTTTTTGCTACAAGAAAAAGCCAGAAAAATAGAGAAATGTTGAAGGTAGATATGAGTTATATTTTCCTTTCTTGAATGATTCCCAAGTTACCACAAAAGGATAAACCTGTTTTTTGCATCCAGTTTAAGGTGTGGTCCTAAGAAGAAGTAATACCACAACGAGTTTGAATCTCACTTTGACCTTTCTCCTACCCCAAACTATTGCTTTCCAAGGGAGGATTGAGCTCTTTTGCTTATTCTGTTAAGTACTCTCACTGTGGCACTGTAACCTCTAGCACAGCAGGTAAAGGGAGATGATTTGGGCTCGTTGATAAGAGCTGCCCAGACAGCACCACCTTTGCAGACCCAGGTGGCCCTGTGTGCCACGTGAGCGTGGCCGGGCACATGGTGTTGTGGAGTTCAGGCTTTCACTGCAGGGAGCAGTACAAAGCCTGACTCTGGACTGGGCAGATTTTGTCATCTAGACATCTGAGAGGCAGATTTTGCCCTTCACTGTTGAAGGGTATATTTTTGTGTTTTGAAACAAAATCCTACAGGAAATGTTAATTACACTTTCCCTGGACTTTAGATGGATAGTGACTTCCGAAGTGAGGTATGATTCTGTCCCACAAAATTGTTTTCTCTCAGCTTTCATCGTGGAGTTTGTGGACACAGTTGCTACAAAGGGGAGAGTCTGTATTATCTTGCACACCCAAAGCCTGTTAAAGCAGAGCAGTTACTTACAGCTGGTGGCTCATAGGGAAAATGGTCGTACAGAAATACAGCAAGTAAAACTGCAGACTTGTGGAATTGAGTGGTCCTGACTCACAGAAGTAGATTATCTGAAGTCACTGAAAAAACTTTTGGGTTTTGTATGTTACGGCCATAACTGATTAAAATCTAGTCCGATAACCTAACTTACACAGTTTATCCATTTACATGGGGCCAATTGGCCTTAAAAACTTCCAGAGATCTCAGTGGAAAAGTTTCCTTTCCAAGGGAAGTACAAAGCAGGGAAAAGGCAGGAAGCCTGATCTGGTGCCTTTTCTGTATTCCTTTTAGGGGATGGGGAGGAAATATCAAGCCATCCTGGGGATAGAGGGGCTCCACAGCTTCTCTCTACCCACTTCTTCATAAGAATAAGACCTTATTCCTGCCTAGCTCAGGCTGGGGCATGATGTGGTGACCCCAGCAGGACTGAAGCCTCTCTTGTCCATTCGTGACAAGAACCTGGATACGAAATGCCAGATAAGGATATTTGAGGAGAAATAGACTGTAAACAGTCTTTTCATGATTCTTTCTGCTCAGTAGCACAAATCTGTGTAATTACTTCAATCAAAGTAATTTGATTTAGTTACATTCTAGTTGTAAATACAGAAGTTATGTTCTTTATTTGACTTTAACTTCACATCATCTCCAGGGAATCTGGCAGAAACATCAGTGTAAAGTGAACACCAGTAAGGAAAAGAATTGCATCTTTCTGTGGGGAGATTATGCCCCAGAAATTGCCTATTGCAAGAAGTATCATATGACCAAATGATATATCAATGGTACCAAAACTGAAGTGTAATGATATACCATGCTGCCTTGGCTCATGTTGGTGATGCCTTCTGTGCTAAAAATTACACCTGTAGGGGACTGTCATAGCTCAAACATAAACTGAATTTAGACTTAGTAAAAAAGGCACAAAAATTTAATATTTTCTACTGGAACAATTTCCAATGTAGTGAAAGATTGTTTACAATTTAATATTGTAAATATCATAGCAGTGAGATGCAGGAAATCAAACTGACTGACAATGGGAAGTCTTCCTTTCAGATTTTCATTTTCCAAACTGAGAACATCTCAGAAGTTAGAAAATACAACAAAGTAGTTATAAAACTTAATAAATATCCTTATTCCAGTAATGTCTCAAATTACCTATGAACTAACATTTTAAATGTAAAACTGTAATTTTAATTTCTTTTTCATCTAATATTAACACAATAGATTAATGAATTTCCATTCAAATTCTGAATGTCTACTTGCTTAAGCATGTTTGTCATCTGAAGCCTTTGCTACTTTTGGTGACTTGAGGGGCACTGGTTGTGCAAAGGTATGGCAATGGTTGTTCTGACGATTCTCTGTACTGGAAGAAACTGATTACTCAGTGATCTGACCATCTTGTGGTGTGCAGAGGACCTTCAGTGTGCAGCAGCCAAGCCCAGCTCCATGCAGGATATATCCTCTGACATCAATAATGTAACTTGCTTGTGAATAAGAAATTGTTTGTGAGAGAGAATTCCCAGCCCACAGCTTGTTAGCTCCATTTGCTTGCTCTTGTTTCATATGTAAACCTCAGACAATCAGAGAGTCAAAAAATACTTTATGATATTTGTGACTGATCCCACAATGGCAAACAGTAAAATCTCTTCCTGACTGAACGGAGTTTCCTTATTCAAATTTGCAAAAAATATTCATAATATAGTTTTTTTTTTCAAAGATAATCCTTGACTGAAGTGGGATAATGTAGACACAACAACTAATTTAGTCTTCTCTCACTCTTGTGATATAAAGGGTGTAGCCTGAACAACCATGAAATTCAGCACTAAAAAATTTATTTTAATTTAGCACCTTTTTTTTTCTCTTGATAATGCTGGAATTTGGGTGAAGGGAGCAAGAGTAGTTTTTCATATTACTGGTGTGTGACAGTCATTTTGACTTTATTTTCTTTTTCATGAATTTGTAGTTTATTACACATGGTTTATTTGTGTAGTCACTAAAATCATCTCAGTCCAAAGAAAGAAGAGTGAAAAAAGTTTTCTCCCAGTGACAGAAACCACATAAACTTAATATCCCAGAAAATCCACTGGTTTTATATGGGTATCAAAGAGGAGGACTTGACACAGACTGGGAATTATGTTTGTATTTGTTTTGTCTGTTCTCATGTAAGCAACTTTTAAATCCCCTACAATGCGAAAATGTCGTGTAAGAATCTTTAACTTTGACTGTCCAAGATTTCACTAGGCAAGCTCCTTTCTCTACTGAGTATCTAACATGTTTATGTGTACAGAGCAGAAGCAGCCAGAGGCACGGGCAGGTTAAGCTGATGGAAACTACACAGAGCTGTTCAGCTTCTGATTCAGTGAGCCAGACATTCCTTTTTCAGGGACCGTGTGCCTGCAACCATGACCATGGAATTACAGCAAAAGAACTTAATTTCAGGGCATTAAATCAAGTGTGTGTGTGTATTTTTTGGTCAGAAAGGCCAGTTCCTGTGGTAGTGCCTTCCACAGGAAAAAGACACTGAGCTAGGTAGGTGCCCATATATTTAGAGTGGTGGCAAAGGTACCCAAGTAGGGAAAATACCCCAAGTGTTACAAATAGTAAAAGACATTCAGAGAGCAAAAAGTTACATAAAGCAACTACTACTGCTTTATCAGTGAGTCACAGACTGGAGCTCTTTTTGACCTGTATGGTAGGAAGAAACCCTTTCTCATGAAGAATTTTAATATTCTGCTATTTTATCAGGTTTCTCATTAGGAATGACGCATCAGTACTTTGAAGTGATTTGCTTTTAAAATTATTGTTATTATTTTCAGGTGAATTAGATTTTAAGTTTTTGTATTTGAAGTTTTATTTTGACATATTTAAAAGAACACAAAAAGGAAACCAAATAATTAAAAAATACCCCTCCCAGTCCCCAATTAATTCTGACACAGCTGAAGCAGAATGTTTTGTTCATGCCAGGATTTATGTTTTCCAAAGCAAAATTTCTGCTAATTTGGCAGTATTTGTAATTCAGGGGAAAATATCATTTCCTTAATGATATTCCTTTCTCATCCCAACTTATGTCCAAGGGACACTTGTGCCACAAGTGTCACAGCCATGCAAAAGCCGTGGTGAAATTTGACTAGAAGTGAGGCCACACACACACACGCACACAAATAGTAAAAGTGTAAGCTAACAAGTCCATACATAGACAATATGTATGTGGTATACCCTGCATGCTCCAACTTAGAATACAAGCCAAGAGCCGAAGATGGAATGCAGCATCCCATAGGTCTCAAAATCAGGTAATTTATTTATTTACGCTTTTATAGCCATTTAAAGTACCTAATTCTAGAATATTTTGTGTCTCAATTTTTATAGCAAATCAATGGAATAGCAACAATACCTCTTTTATGTGAGATGATGCTGCTACATGGTTATTATCACTCTTGTACACAGAACACCTGAATACGTACAGAGAGATTTCTACTTGCCTGTGCATATTAAGTAACCACTGCTCTATCTGCATTAACAACATCCATTTCAACACAAAAACTTTGGGTTTATTCACTGGTTTGAATACCCTAAGCACTTCAATACTATGCCCATATTTTATTTTTTCCCTTGTGTTTCAGCGTTTTTACCAAAAGTAACAACAGAATTAATTACAGAGGAGTTTTAACAGATAAATGATATAGAAGATTTGGGAATTTTAATAGCTTTGTCTATTGAAAAATAAAAGTGAGATCACATTACTTGAGTAACCAGCTTTTTAAAAAGTGAAAAATTAAATAAAATGGTTTTATTTGATTTAGGTTATTTCCAAACAGCAATGCAAAGTTGTAAAACAAATAATTTAGACATAGGTAAAGAACCTTCAAAATCAATAGTGCTGGAAGAAATGAAACATATGCTGATGCAATCAAACAGAATTGAATTTCATATAAATGTTAGCAAATCTATATCAGATTATCACTGCAAAAACTTCATTTTCATTGATTTATAGTGTATTATTATTGTTTCCACCAAACTGCCATAGACAGCCATTTAAGCAGCTGCCAAGTGCCTTAAGGGTAAATAAAGAGTGTCACTGACAGTGCTGGGTTATAGAAGTTTAAGAGACCAATAATTCACAAGTGCGGCAGGTGTGACATTCTGTATATTCATTAGTCTTTTATTTTAATCCCGTTATCTAAGTATTTTATAGTTTTTCATGGGAGAAGGGTCAGTTGCAGGTTTCAGAGGGCAACCACAGAGGTTAAAGTATGTTTGTCCCTGCTTGTTCCCCAGAGGGGTGGGCAGTGTCCTTTCATTAAAGGACCAAATGAGAGAAAAATACAGTAAGATGTCAGCAGACAGTCATGGGCTAGAGACACACTGGCAGGTCTATTCCTCCAAAAAGGAGCTGAGAAGTAGTCTTGAAATGTAACCAAGACTATGGTTCAGTATACATTTAATTAACACAGAGCACCTAACCCCTGGAAGTTTTGATTGTCTCCTACTGTCATATGAGTAAAACAAATATGGTTCACATATGTTTGGTAGAACAGACTGGAGTGCACCCTGAAAAAACCTGAAAAGTGAAATTTATCATACTGAAAAAAGCTTTCTCTTTTCAGGTAAAATTGAACCGCAAAAATTTTGAGGTCAACCAATAAAAACTGTTAAAAGACTGAAAATTATTTTGGGTTGGTACAAGATCCTCCCCACACAACTTTTGGTTCAGTCAGCAAACTGAAAAAGAAAAAATTTTCACTGGTCTCCTTATGCCCATAGTTAGGAGCATAATTAAGCATCATTTTGGACCAGGCTCTGCTTACTGTTTAGAAACGGAGCACAGTAATTCTAGAGTCCATTTATTTTCTGTTGCGTCCTACATCCCTTGTATTGGAAGTACAGTTCTAGTGTTTTTAAAAATCATGTTCATCTTCAAGCATCTGAGGTGTTTCTTTCCAAAATATGCTCAGGACTTTCATGTTCATATTGACAGATATTAAACAAAGCCCCCAAAATCTCTTTGTTTTCTCTATGGTATCTGCTGAGTCAAAGTTTGGATTGCTTTGTGGATATGCCAATTTTTTGTCAAGGAGAAAAAAATGGTGCATTTGTTGTTTATACTTTATTAGTGAGAAAGGAGAATGCATTCTTGGGAAGTAGCACCCCTTATTTCACTACATTTGCAGTGCTGCACTGTATGTATTTGCATTTATGTATAATATGTGCTGGACAAAGAGATGCTATTGGCAAGCTCCCATCCCAGTGCATGCCTAGAAGAGGTGCAGAAACCTGTTCAATAATTCAGGCAATGGTGACCTCACAAGTGTATGTGTCTGTTATCTGCTTTGGCTCATGTGATGTGATTTTTGGCTGCAGAGAGAGCTTATGGTGAAAATCATATCAAGTTGGCTGAGCCAAAGTAAACACACACACATACATTTTGAGGTTATTTTTGGCCATTGAGATCATTCAGCCCTTTAAATATTTAAAGGAGAAATAAGATTTGCCATGATCATAAACATTTTATTTACTTTTTCCTCTGTTGCAGCATGATTACTTTAGGTAATAAATCTAACCAACAAGGAGCTAAAGGACAATTATTGCACGCTAACAGCATATGTTCACTGTCACACTAGCAGGGCTTTATGCAAGTGAGAACCCAACATGCAGGCTGAAAATCAACATGAAGTACAGCAGTGAATGAATGTGGTGGCCTTTGTTCACTTTGATGTAGATGCATGTTCTTTACCACAAAAGGAAAATCTCACCTGGTTATTACTGGCCTTACAGAACTGAAGGAGCAACAGCATAAGGCATCCTCTTATATTTACTATTGGTGCTTCATGTACAGCGCTTGCATAGCGAAACACAGGCTGGCATCACTGCCACTGTAAAGCGCAGTGCTCCTTTTTGAATAACTCCAGTGTTCGAGTGCCCATTGGTCATATTTCAGTTCTAATGACTTCCAAATTTACTTCACCCTCTGCCAACCCAAACTCTTCCACAGCAAAACAAACAGACTCCTGCTTTTCCTGGTGCCAGTCCAGAATGGTGACTCTTCACATATATTTGCACTGATGTTGATTCCCATTATTACCAGTGGACAGAAGGTCCACTTTAACTGATTTCAGCCTTTGGACAAAAAAAAATATGAATTATTGATAATACAAAGCTTCCACAAATGGGAAAGGAACCATGAATCTGAAGGCTGATTTAGAAGACAGGACATCAGATAGATGTTGGTGAAACTGAGATGCAATGTCTGCTTCAGACAATTCCTATATAATCTCAAATGAATCATATAGACTCAATGGTGTTTTAATTTCCAGTCTGTCAAGTGAGGGTAATATTTTTCTTCTTGACAGAGTTGAAATCTGTTAATGATACAGAGAGACTTAGATAAATGGTGCCAGATTCAGGAAAAGGATACTGTAGGATTCATGCTTTTGGTGAGCGAATGTGTAACAGGAATACCAGAAAGAAGCTGGAAAAATTTATTCTGACAAAATACATATATACATATATTTAATTTTGCAACAGAATCTCCTTATTACATAAAACACTGAATGGGACAAGGAAAAGCAAAGCTATGAAAAATCCCCAGAGTTCTCTGACTGAGAATTGTATTCAGCAAGTTTCATGATGCACATCATTTTGCATCATGTAAAATACATGTTTATTAGTGTGAACATTGGATAGGAAATAGTGCACACCGACAGGAACAAATGCATACAGCAAAACAGTTGGTGCTGAGAACCTGATGTCCATCGTATATAAATTTTGTTTTTACCTCGGAGTAGCTTGCACAGGCTGAATATCCAATTGCTACTAGTGTGCATTAAGTGCATTCCCAGACCATATATTTCAGTGTATTGTCCTCAGAAAAGAAACCACAATGCGAATCAAAGCTCACAAACCATGGGCATCTGCTACCAAAGTACACTCCTGAGCCAAATTAAAATACTCATACAGACCTGTTCAAACTGGTCTCAATCTGGAGCTCTAAGTCATTTAGTTTGGTGAGTAGAAATCAGTCTCTAAACTTCTATTCCCCTTTACACTCTTTATTAATCCATTATGGTATCTTTGAATACATATGTTCCATTATGAGCCAATTTTCATGTGGATGTCATGCAAACAGTCTTGCAATGGAGCAACAGCATAGATCATACTGGCACCAAAGTTGTTGTCTTACTCTGATTATTGCAGGTTATCCAAAGGGTATTACAATAATCTGTATTAATCTGGGGGTTATGACGTGAACCTGCAGCTCTAGCAAGCTCTGGAGAAGTGTATTTCACAGGTGCCAGAACTTAGTGTTTAGTGAGGATTATTCCTATGTTTTTTGGTGTCTAGCCTCAGAAGTTCGATTGTAGCCTGGTTACGTTGCAGACTTACGTTGCTGAAGACTAACAACAAGAAGAATGGCAGATAAACTGGGTTTCTCTCCATCAGATGTCTCAGATATTTCAAAGGGTAACCTGTAATATTCAACATACACATATAAGATTACAAGACTTGAAAAGTGAGATCTGTAACTACACAGGACAAATCAAATGTAAATATTGTTTGATTATCTCAGTTCGGGGTCTAATACAGAAGAATTTGATTCTTAGGGGTGAGTTCACGGTATCTTCGAAAGATAGGCTATTCTATATTTGCCAGGATTTCCTTGCACAAGTGTGAATCTGAAAGCAAAAAATTAGCTTTGCTTTCTGCCATTTAAATTATTTTTGTAATTACTTACATAGACATTAATGGCAAAACCATGCAAAAGATTACCTGGGTGCAGAATGTCATCATTTTCCTTTAACAAAACTAAGTGAGAACATCCTGCTGTCCCCAAGGACCCCTTAAGGAAGAACATAGCACATTTTTTTGTTAGAGGAACCAAAAATATTGGTGCCAGATTAATAAAAAGGAGACCTAGAAGTGCCCAAGTATGGTTCATTTAATAATCTCAACTAAAAGCACACTTCCTGAGCACCCTAGGTAAGGGGAGGTCATGCTGGAAGTCTCCCAGCACCATACAACTTACATGTCAACTGTCTGCTGCGGCGAGATGACTGCAGCATTGCTTGGTTTTGGACTATTTTGGTCTAAAAAGTTATTTTTCAATAAAGAACCTAATTCTGTACCTTTATTCCTACAAATTTCCTCGCTAAATTTTTTCCCCATTCTTCACTAAAATGAAGTCACTAATGTCAGGAAGAAGGTTTAAATTAAGCAACAAACTTTTTTGCAATAAAGCTTCTACTTCAGTTTTTATATATTTCTACAGTATATAATCTATTATCAGATATACGTGAGAGATCTGTACATTATGGGGAGAAGATAGATACTGTTTTGTTTTTTTTTTTAAAGGAATGTTGGAACATATTGACATAAAATGTAGAATTTTCTGGACCCAGGGATTTAGCTGTCACAGTAAGAACATGTTTGAGGTTTGATTGTCCTCTCTCCTTACATGAGCAGGCCTCCCATTAATGTCAGTAGGAGTTATACACACAAAAAGAGAAGA
This sequence comes from Neopelma chrysocephalum, assembly GCF_003984885.1. NCBI lineage: Eukaryota > Metazoa > Chordata > Aves > Passeriformes > Pipridae > Neopelma > Neopelma chrysocephalum. The sequence continues at coordinate 26,774,545 of NW_020897695.1, forward strand.
TAATAGATGTAAGTAGTGAGCAGGGTAGGACAGTAGAAATAGACTCCAGTGGAGCTAAAAAATGTGTTGTTCCCTTTTCTTTCCTCTGCAGAGCCTGCATCATTTTGTTTTAGTGGATTTCCAGGAAAGCAAAATTTTGAATTGTAGAAACATATTTTGACTAGTTCTCATCTTGAAGAAATGCCATATGAAATGAAGGATAGATGGATGCTAGACTGACAGCCAACATATGATAAAAATAAAGTGGTTAACAAGCTTCAGTGAACACAGGTGGGCAGTGAATAAAAGTGTCTTAACATATTAACCTATACAGTGTGGCTCCTGTGCAGTTTTTCAAAGACATCTTGCTTTTTTTCATTACTGATGGAGTGAGAATTACTATTCAGTACCTTTTTTTTTTTTTTTACTGAAAACCTTTATTATGTGTTCAGCAGAGAATAGCACTTGCAACTATGCAAGCTCCGTGCTTTTATCTATTGCTGATACTATTGATAAATAGGAACAGTGGAGATAATAACATTTAAATAAGACTGTAGGGTTTCTCATTAAATGTAATTCCCTTCTTAGTCAAAATTCTGTTTTTCTGATGGACGTTCATTGACTTTGGTGTTCCTCTTAAGGTGTACTGAAATGGAGAATCAAGTGTATTGGCCTTAACCCTCCGCAAGTAAATCGGTGTTCATGTAATGGTTATTCCTGTGTTAGAGTCCTTTCACCTTAGTACAATACAAACAACAATAGTTCCACAAACTGTCTCTGAACAGACAGCCCCAATCCATTTTTTTTTATCTTCAAAGGATTTTGTGCTGTCGACTGGATCGAACTGCAGATGACACTGCCTAGTTAAAGCTTAGCAGGCAGTGCTCAGACAGGCTCACTGCTATTTTTCTGATATTGAAATCGATGCTTGAAAATAGCATCTGCATGTGACTTTGCACAAGAGACTGAAGGATCACAGGGGCTCTTGGTCATCAAAAGCAACTAATACTACCAGTCTGCTTGAACTTCGGTCTGGAAATGAATGAGGCAAGCACAACTACTGGCACTATGCCTAAGGTCACCCACCTCCTGTATACACAGTGGTAAACACTGAGGTCTTAGTCTCCTCAGGATCCACATGAGGCAAGATTTTGTAGTATTCTGTCACTCCTGTGCTGCCTGGATGCTTAGTTTGATTTCCCTTTAAACCAGGATAATTGAGGAGAGGGTGTGGCGACTGTCTTGAGTTTTGTTATAAGGTCATGGCCAACACATACACATTAGTATTGAAGCACTGTAACATCTGTGGGTTAAGCACAGTCTTGGGCATCATTTTCATATCGGCCTCCTAACCTACTTTGCCTAAGGTATTTGTTCCACTTTGTAGCTTCATTACTCGTTTTTTTGTGATTTCACCCCCTCGCCCCAAGTTGAGTTTCCTTTTCTCTTGTACCTTATTATACTTGCTTCTTATTTTTGTTTTTAGTTACAGATCTAAATCATAGTTTATTTAATGATATTTTTTGTCATAATAGTAATTAAAATCTTACTAAAATATTTATACAAATGGTGATGGACTTTCCATTTTCAGAGACTGCTTTGTCTTTTGCCAAAGACATGGCTAAACAGGCATTATTTATACCTGCAGGCCATTTTTTGTATTCTGCATAGTTCTACAGCCCCTCAGTACTTGACTGGTGGACAGAGAGAAGAGTTAATGGAAGGAGGTTTTGAAATTCATGGTGGCATTGAGAAAAAGGAAGAGGTGTTGGCCATTGAAAAATTGGTTAGAGATGAACATGAGCAGTGAACTTGGGCATTGGGCTGTTCAAGGTGATACCAATGTCCCATTTTAGGAAGTGTAACATGCTCAGAAATTTTGTGTGTTTCTAGGTGACACTGAGAAGATCTGTTCTGTAGACTGAACTATGTCTGCTTGTTTTTGACGATGTCATTCTTGAAACCATTATCTTCTCAGACAGTGTTGAGTTATTCCCTTAGAGGGAGCAGGAAAGGAGATTTGTCCAGCAGTTTGCTTCATTGCTCTAGGTTTGACTCTATCACCCCTCCAAACTTCACTCCCTTCAGCTTTTTAATAGGAAGAAGAGAAGACATGTTAGGAGCACCTGCCCTACCAGTCCAGTAAATGTTGATATTAAATGCATTTCCAGTTTTGTTTACCTACAGACCATGCTTTCATTTTGGATACAGGCAACTAAGCATTAGTTTCACTCCTTACAGTACAGCTGCTAAATTATGCACACATCAAAGACCATTTTGCAACAGGTTTATTTGGTTTAGTATGAAGACTGGAATTTCTGTATTTGAGGTTTTCCATTATTTAAAATATTTCTTGTTTGTATATGCTTCTCCTGGTCACTGTACCAAAAGAGGAAAAGAAGAGATAAAAAGAACTGAAAGTGAGTCAGGAGATCCTTTGGTGCACGTGGTGGACTTGAAATCATACTGCTATTCATGAGAAGCTGGACAGTCTAGTTGGATAAAATCCTTGTGGATGGCCTGTCTTGGGCAGTCATCTTTTTGTCATACCCGTGTTCCTTTGGTGTCTATTCTGCTGCCACATAGAGATCAGAGAACCTGATCTTGTGCCTTCTGAAATCATTGTCAGTTTTGCAATAAGCTTCATTAAGAGCAAAGGCAATCCCAGAGCATAGGGCAGAGGAGGTAATGGGTGGGTACATGTGATAGAGCCACTATAGCTGAGATTTACACGACCTGATTCAAGGACAAGACAACTGGCCTGCCATAATTTAGAGCTGCTCTTACAAACAGTCAACTGACACTGAGGGCTGTCATGTTTCACAAAATATCACAATACATCCTTGTCCTTCTTGAAGAGGTAGTCTGCATTCCCAGCAGATAACAAGGCTCCAAACAATGTTTGTTTGTTTGTTTGTTTTTGGTTTTTTGCTTTCCTTTTAATGCAGTTGTACTAAACTAAAGCATCACACACACTATAATTTCTGGACAGGCTCAGAGCAAACATTTCATGGAATTAAAGAATCATAGAACCGTAGAACCATAGAATAATTAAGCTTGAAAGGGACCTTAAAGATCATCTAGTTCCAACCTCCTTGCCATAGCCATGGACACCTTCTACTAGACCAGGTTACTCAGAGCCCCATCCAGCCTGGTCTTGAACACCTCTGGATGCCATGCAGACAGGTTGACACATGCTGTCATTTTGGGATTAACACTTTGAACATATAGTCATCAGACATGAAAATCTTTCTACTCCAACACGTCAGTGCAGCCGAGGCAGCTGTACATGATCTAGCTGTATTAAATTTTTCAACATGGCTCTATTGTGCTGCAACAGCAGATCCTAAATTTTTACAAAGTCCTATGGAGGAGTTGCATGTTCACATGCATGTAGGGATGGCCATATTGGCTCAGATGAAGGATCTGTCTAGACCAGTATACTGCTTAGCAGTGATCATAAGAGGATGTTGAAGCGAGGAAGTGTAAGGACTGTTATTTTCAGCGCAGAAAATTTCCTGGTCTCAGTGTTTGCCTATTTAGCAATCTTCAAGGCCTTTTTGTTATGCATACTTGTTCAATTTCCCCGTTAACACTGTGAGGAACTTTGGATTCTCAAATGTCCTTTGGCAAAGCATTTCCCAGAGGTGTCACCTGCAACATGAAAAATATTCTTCTTTCTGACCTGGATCCCACTAGCTTCACTTGTTGTTAAAGTCTGTGTTTAAAGCTCAGGTATCAGAAGAGGCAATCAACAGTCAATGGATATTCACCATCCTTGTGTTACCACCTAACATTCCTGGTTTTGCCCTGCTAAGCCTTATTCTCACAAAAGAAAAGGCTCTATCAAGCAGTGAACATCCACCTGCTGAGCCTATTCTGTACTGATTTTGTGAAACTAAATTCTTGGCAATCTGTCTTCTTCCCATCCTCCCATATCCCAGGCCAATTGGATGCTCTAATTCAATATAATCCCACACCAGCTTCCACCATTGTGTTCATATAAATTTTGAGTATTAAATTAGAACAAAAAAAGGCTAATATAAGTGATACCCTTGGTCTTACGCATGGAGCCAGGATATGTGATGTGAAGCACTCCCTTTCTTCCTTAATTGTATAATTTAAATGTATTGCATTTCTTTTTTGACAAAGAGGTCCATCTTTCACATGTTGGCTCTAGGTTCTTAAGACTGTGCTCTAGTGGCCACAGAGTGCTCCATTCTGACTGACCCTTCACAGCTATATTTTCAGAAGAGATTGAGGAATGTATCTCAATTTGTGGGCATTCAACTTAATACATTACAGAAGTACCTGATTTATCGGCCAGTGTCTGCCACTCTCTGGAAAAAAATTAGGTTAGTTGACAGTGTCTCAGGCCAGACACCCAAAGCTGTGACATTGTAGATTAATTAAAAAGAAAAAACTCGCAACACTAAACCCTAGGAAACTCTTTTTGAATAAGGATCTCAAGGTTCATTACATGACTAAAAAGAATTAGAGATTAAGATTATTGCAATAACCCATCAGTTGCTTTTACAGGAAATATTATAAAGCTTACTGGATTACTTCCACAGAGGCAGCTTGAATATGCAATAGTGCTTCTGATTTTTAAGCACTGGTAGTTACTGCTATTAGGACCTTCTCTTTGAGCAGCACCCCGGATGGCTGAACACACCCTTTGTCCATTTGCTGGGTTCTATGTAATTTTCAATTTGTGGGGTAGTGAACACCTTTCTACTGAGTAGATCTTCGACTCTGTATTCTTCCATCTGTCCACTACTTTTCAGTCTTGACAATCACTCAAACAGCTTTTTTATAGGTGCTTCTTAGATGATCAACTATAAATCCTTTCATTGTGAATTCAATTTGATTTTCTTTGCCTAAAATAAGTAGGTGAAATTTAATTGCTTTGAATTTGATAAGTAATTTTAGTCTGCATTAAGGCTGTCTGTGGATATGCACATAGCTCTCTGTTCATAATCGTCCATGTGATGTCTTTTATGAAACTCCTACAGATATACACACACTCTTCAAGGGGGAAAAAAAAAAGAAATAAAAAAAAGAAAACAACACGGAGTTTTGAGTTATAGCAGCAGCCAAATACCTCCTGAAACTGGTTAACTTACATGCATCTTGCCTCTTCCTTAAGGTTAAAAAGAGCCACTTCATTTTAAAATAATGTAATAAAAACACTGCTGTCAGGCTGAGACCTTGTCTGCCAAGCCTAACCCTCAGATGAAGTTTTACAGCGAAGTTATAAATCCCTAAAAATGGAGCTGGTAGTGAGAGTATTGACAGAATCTTATCTAAGGAGTCCTGTCCTGGTGGCAAGGGGGGGCCCAAACTGAGCGTTTTAAAACAAAGGTGGGTTGATAACAGAGCCTCAGTTGCATAGTTTGGCATACGCAAACATCATGCTAGTTTATTTATTTGTTTATGAGTGAGTGTGTATTAACCACCAGGGTTTGTATATTCTCAACCTCTCTTTGATCTTTTTTTAAAAAGACAAGAGTTCTGCCATCTGTAAATATTTCTGTGCTGACCATGCCTTTGGCTTAGTCAACATATGAAATCCATAAAGGCTTATTTTTTTGATAAAAGAAATTGCTAAAAACAATTGACATTATTGTTTGAAGTTCGTGGCATTTCATGTTAATTTAGTAATGTAGAAATGGAACAGAGGCCTGGATTTGTGTAAAGAAATTGTCCAAGGTTGTAACCCCTAAAATATTTTGTAATACTCTCTCTTTCTGTTTTGGTCTGCTATACGAGAAGTTTAATATGATTTTGATTAGTTTCTGATGAGTTGAAATTTTAGTGAATGCAACTCCACTATTGGACTTTTCTGTCACTGCTCTATTTAGGCAATGATTTAAGAAGACTGCTGTATTTGCTTTATTGTTCAAATAATAAAAGGTTGTGTTTAGAAACATCGCTGAAAGATAAATATTCCTATTGTTTGCCTAAAAATGTGTTGATCCATGTGTAGTATTTCTCAGAACATTCTGGTCCAAAATGTCTTTAATACTGAGTCAAGGAAGAGCATTTAAGACATCTAAATCCCTTTCTTGACTCTGACAGACTGCCACTAACTTATGACATGACTTCAGTTGAGTCACTTAACCTTTCTGTAGTTCACGTTATCTCACCAGCTGTCAAATGAGGATTGAAATCCATATTAGCTACAGAAATACTGTGGGACTCTACTGAACAAAATGGAAGGAGTTACAGAGGTACCTTATGGTTTGCAAAAGGTATGAGCAGATTTCTGAGTGAAAAAAATAGTGTTTATATATCATGGATACCAAGTTTACTATGGTAAAGACTTTTTTTTTTGGTGTAAACATGGTTAAACTGTGTATACCCATTCAGTGAGATGGGAAAAAAGTCAACATGCCAAAGTAATGCGACATACTGGAACACTGTAAGCATCCAAGAGTGACAGATTTGGGCAGCTTCTATTCACTCTGTTGAGGGACCCAAGGTCTTCACAAAGATAGGGTCATAACACTGGGCCAGTCAAGGGTAAAAATAGTCACTGTTGCCATTAACACAATGAGAAGCAATGATAACATCCCCACATGTTGATGTGAAGGGCAGATCCACTCTCCCAGACAGAGCAAGACTCAGGCACTTCAGACAGGTGAGAAGCGTGTGTATGCATGACACTGTTCCACAAGCTGTATTCTGTAGTCGTCAAAGATTTGTTAAATGCAACAGTGCAGGACTTAAAGCAAGAAACTGAAAAACTGCATTTATTTTATGACTCTACATTTCAGAAATAACTCGCACAAGTATGAATGGGAAGCTATAGATTAGGAAGTGGCTGCATGGAGTACAGGCTTGCTAGAGATTGGGACTCCCAGAATTCCTCAAGTGAGAATAACAAAAGCAGCAATACCATCTAGTATGCTGAAATGGAGTAAGTGCTGGCCAGTTGTAGCAACACAGATCCATCCATGCACAGTCATCAGCCTGAGAACAGCACTCTGCCTCTGTCTGCCCCTCAGCACTGTCCCTGTTCCTGGGTTACATGTCACTGCAAAGGATGTTCAGACCTCTAATATTATGACCAAGTTTTCCACACTAAGATTTGGAAAATGGGAAACCTTGTTCCTCTAGTAAAAACCTTCATGTATGAGGGACTTCAATCCCAAATTCCCTCACTCCCTCTCCTCTCTCCATAACTACAATGAATATGAGCATGTTCGCTTCCATTCTATACATCTTGTAGTTCCTAGGACTTTTGACTGAACCTGGGTAATACCACAGTAACATCCTACTGTGTTTAGAGTGTACACCCAGCTGTGTTTGTAATTTTTGGAGCTGAAACACAAGCTGCAGCATCTCAAGGAATAACAGGGGAGACAAAACAATGCACAAGCCAGCATCCATCATGTGCTCTTCCTGTTGCTTCCCAGAGCTTTCATTTAACTTTTCAGTGAAAACTTTTGTGTCTGTCTGTTAATAGAAATTCAATCAACTATTTGAATAGTAAATCCAAGATGGTTAGCACAAGAAGAAATTCTACTTATAGGACAGTGGAGCAAGTCCCGAGAGCCCAAGTGAAAATCTACTTGTTGAATTGTATTTGGAATGTACCATGCTACAAGATGTTTCTGCAGCTTCCTAGCTTGTAAATGTCATATTTACTATGCTTTAAGACATAAGGCTTAGTTCGCAGTTTTTGTCTTCATGGTCCTTTCAAAACTGAGAGTGAGTGTACACTGCTGTGTTGTCCTATAGCAAAGGTCCATCTAGCTCAGTATCTTATCTCCAACATGGGTAGGGAATGAATTACTAGACAAGAACTTTAGGACTATGGTAAGCATTCTCACTGTCTTCTCAAATTATTCTTCCAACTTCTAGAAAATTTTGTCTCCTAAACCTCCTAAGCCAGAATTTGTATTTTTGTGCCATTTGTAGGGAGAGAGTTGTTTTTCTGCGACTAGGAAAGAGACTTCTTCCCTATTTGATGCAGAATAGATGTATCCTAGTCACCTACATTTTAGTTAGTTGCCTCAGATATTGACAGTAGCAAGACTGAAGTAGTGCAGATGTCCAGCCTCAAGTGAACAAGCCTTTTTAGGACAGTGACAAGTAGTTGCAATGAATGCTGTAGTCATACTTCTTCTATAGGCTATAATCTTTGAAAGCTGGAATGGTAACTGTGGACTTAAGAGTTTCATTCTTAAAGAGGGGATCTATGCATTTTCATAAGGGATCTATGCATTTTAGTTCTTTTTGTGAAATTTTATTCAAGCTTAGGAATCTGCAGTTAGCCTCTGAAATCTATAAATCAAATATTTTGCTTCGTGAAAATACTCTGATTATTATGAAAACTATAAATATTATGAAAATATTCTGCTTTGAGAAATCCAGCACATGGACCTATGCAGATGAACTGCATACAGTTCTCCAAAGCTGCCAAGAAAAGAAGCTTGGAAGGGATTAGAATTGGAAATTCTGAGCCTAGGATTTTACTTGTAGTGGTAATAGCCCTCTCTCTCCATTTTTTTAAACACCATATGCTTAATATTTAATAAACACTCATCTGTTTGATATTTGAGGGTTTGTATGTAGCATACCATTATTGTGGAATTAGCAAGTGGTCCTAACAGAATCTCTGTCTTGGCAAGCTGTGGGATATTTAGCAGTCAGGGGTTTGTTCTTCCAACCAAAGTCAAGCTGACAATCAATCTCTTTCATCTTTTTGGTGTGTGGTGTTGAAACTCTTCTAGAAAGAACCAAGCAATGACATCCCATGGCAAGGACATATGAGATGCACAGAAGTGGCACATTCAAGCTCTTCCATATTACAGATAAATGCATGTTTTGGCCTGTTTTAGCTGGCAACAAAAAGGAAGTTTTATTCATGGTTGCAATACTACTTTGTGTTTGGATTTGTATTTGGGATAATGTTTAGTGAATGCGGATCCAAGAGAACATGTGTTTGAATGCCAGTCTAGTTCTCAAAATGTAGATTTTATCTTAATGTCCAGTAGTAGTGCAATAAACAACAAAATCAGCATCTACCTATAGTAGGCAGTTTGTTACTTCTTTGCTCTTTTAATAATCACACAGTGGACACAGAAGTTCCATCTCCCAACTAGTTGGAGGACTGTGCCCTACATTTTGGGAAGTGGTCAGGCCTACGGTATTGGCAAGGGAATTTTCTGCCTTGGACATAGAAGATCTTGGTTGTCTACATTGTTGGTATTTTTCAGGGGGAGTTTGAATGGTGGAAAATGTTAAACATGTAATAAGGGGAGGACTGTGTTTGGTCTAAATCAACTGATCTTGCCTTCTTCCCCTGCTCTCAATGCTCAAATACTGTGACTGAAAATACATTTGTCTTGTTTACCAACTACCTGAGAAAAGACTGTCATTGAAATGAATGGTTTGCTGAGTTATACAAATGTAGAAACAAAGACATACACCTAGATGAATGAAGAAGGGCTGATGTGGAGATTGCAAACTGTGTTAAAAAGCTGCCTCAGATAGGTCTCAAAATGCTAACTTTCATGTGGAACTGCTTAAATGAGAAATCTTGTATTTGTTCCCCAAGACCTAGGGAAGAGAGTATTATCTGTGTATGAAAAATTAGAACTCAGATTTCAGGGACCATCTTTCAAGATTAAGGAAGATCCACATAGTTTTGTGTGAAGGCAATCAGATGCAAGTTTTTTTTTTTCTTTTAATACTTTACTGCAGGTTTAATTGCAGCAATATTTCAATGCCAAAGAGAGTCATTTGCAGCTTGAATACAGCATTAGATCGGCAATACCCGACATTTTAAAACCTCAGTATAAAAATGAGCATTTGGTACTAGTATCACAAGAATTCTCATTTCCTGTTCAACTTTCAAAGAAATTGAAGTTAAATGTCTATATTAACGTTTATAAAATTTTAGCAGTGATTCCCTTATTACATAATTAGCTTAAGCACTCTGCATATCTGCCGATTAGAGACATTACTCAGAGCCTGCCCTGGAACAGCTGCATTCCTAGACAGAAAAAGATGCTAATGTGGCCCTGGGGGAGAGCTCTCCATTTTGACAAAATAAAACCTTCTTGGAACACAGTTATTACAATTCAAAATTGTTCACTTTGGGGTGGGGGGAGAAGCAGGGAAAAAAGTATCTTGTTAATAAAACAAAGACTTCTAATAGCTTTAAATTCATATTTCAAAATTCTCTGCTGAGGATGCAGGTACCTTGAGGGGAGGGATTTCTCCGTGTTATGTATAACGAGGAAGTAAAAGCAGGAATTCTTACTACATATGTCTCCATTGGCACAGATAGTGCCAATAGGGGTAATGACAAGGATAAGTACTAGAGGCCAGCACTGTGATTCAGCTGATTAAGCATGAGCCCGAACTGCATGAATTTAGAAGCTGAAAAGCATGTGAGTCCATTTGGCTGCATCTGTGACACCATTAGCAGGTGATGGGATTTCATGAAAAGAAACATAGAAAAAAGGAAATAAAGCAAAAATTCAACATCTCTGGAGTTACCACAGCAATTAATGACTTCCCAGAAAACATGATCAGGAACTGTTACACTATTTAAAAAATCTTTTAATTGCTACAAATTGTTTTCACTGCTTCTTCATCAGTGTGACAGAGAGAACTATGGCGATGTCTAGACTACTTAAGTCAAGTGGGTTAAAGCACAAACAGTGAAGTCTAATAAAGCATAGTTGTGTGGTCCGTAAAAAGAGCTCAGCCAGAGTTGTAACAAAAGTATCCTTCTGTACAGATCTCCTCATCCTGAAAGTCTGGAAAAGTGGTGGCCTGTTCTGCAGTGAAATTGGTGCTTCTGGATTATTTCTGACTCTTGGGGAAAAAACAACAAAACCCCATTACAAGCTTGATGAACTCACATTTAATTGAAAGAAACTTAAAATTTTATTCCAGAGGGTCCAATGTCTTTTATGCAATTTCAGACTCCTCGAGAAGAAGCAAGATAATTGTAGCTCTCGCTACGCTTTAAAACAATTCTGAAGATCTGTGTCCCATCTGGGTGACCTTTAACAAAGCAATTATCGCTCCAGTTTGTGAGAACAGTTCTCCTATTTCCTGCCTACAATTCACTGTGATAGAAACTATGGAGAAAACGTAATAAATCTGAAACTCATTTTCTTAGTCAAATGTAAAAGACCCTCCCAAAACCATCATGCTTTCATATCCTGTGAAGTGGTCCAAAGTGCTCAGAATGTTGCCAAAGTGTCAGAGAGTCAAAGCAATGCAATTCACCACAAACCAGGGCTTCCTCTTCTCCTGAGGCATTGGAGAGAGAAGTTATATGCTAAGTGAGGCATACCACATGCTGCAGGTGCTTAATTTCAGCAGTTCCTTCCACTGACTATGTGCAGAGATGACCTAGAGGAGCTTTGGAGACCAAGTGGTCTGAATTGCTCATTCCTCTTTGACTCTGAGTTCTACAAGAAGTCAGTGACTCAATTAGATGTTCTGAAACTAACCTGGTCTGCAATCTTCAAAACTAGCGTTGGTTTTTAAATGTCTTTACCCCTCCAATAGGGAAATCTGGAGTTTCAGTGTATATTTGCCCTTACAAACTGTTTTATTTGTATTTATTTATATTCATATTTGTATAGTGGTGATAAGACCATTATATGTCATACAGCATCCATTAGTTATTACTGTAGTTTAAGAAGGAGAAGCCAATTTCAAACCTGCTCTGACACTGTAGCCTTCTAAGTCTAACCTGAAACTCAATGAGTTAGTATGAAGCTGAAGAAAGGTTGTCCAAGAAGAAGAAATTAATAAAACCCGTGGAAAAGATGGGGTGAAGCCAGAAATTACTATACAGGAGTGAAAAGTGAAGACTGCAAAAGAAGCATAACACAGAAGAAGGAACTTGATCAGAATATCCAGTTCCATAGGAATTGTGAGCTTTCATACTGGAAAACACAGAGGTGATGTTATTACATTGATGGATGTACATTAGATTTACATTAGATTGGTCTGCAAATATCCACAATTATATTCTTTCCTATTATACACCGTTTGTGCTTCTGGGACTGATCTTTCTGTCCGTTGCATATGTACATAGAAAAATTTCATATGCTTTAAAAAAAGAGATCTTGCTGAATGTATTTTGTTTGTGTGATTGCTAAGCATCACAGCACCAAGATTCTTACTGATGTGTCTGTCAATTCCGAGTCCTGGTTACCTTAGTGAATCTCCCTGAAAGTAAAGATGAAAATCCCCAGTTTTTGGTCAGTTCAGGAGCAGAAGAGGGTTTAATGAAGACTAATCGGCACACTACCTAGTCAACTCCATCACAGTATATTCCATTTTCTTTCTTTCTAACATTTAGATTGGGCTACTTTTCAACATTCGTAGACTACTTTTTTCTACTCTGTCCAGAAATCTGTAGTCATTTTCATGGAAGGAAGTTAGAAATCTCAAGATATAGGTTCCAGTTGTAACTGGACTGGATTCTTTACTTACTCCAGACTTAGATAAAGACTTTTATTTTTCTCTTTTAAATCTGGTGTAGATTTTCTGTAGAAAACATGACCAATGGTTCAGAAAAAACAAACAGCAAAACAAGCAATGGGTCTTCAAACTGACTGGTAGCTTCCGGGAATAGTTTACACACAAAGAAAGGGACCTGCAGTCTTCAGAAACACACTGTGGGACAAAGCACTTTGCTATGATGCTTAATGGCATTAGATGGAGAGGGACTGGATTTGCAGCGGCATAATTATGGATCTCTACTGATTGGACTGGTATATCTAAGAGGAACTGAATTGTCTACACTTACAGAAACCAGGCTGGTTGCCTGCACAGGCCACTTCTTAGAGTGGTGACTTAAGTGTATGTTGCCAAACTCAGAACTTATTATTCACTTAGTAAAATGTTGCCACATGAAAGGTGGCAAGCAATATATTATGACATTTACTCAGTGCATTGTTAATTTTTGCTGCAGTATTAGTACATTTATGCTTAGATACAGAAGGGATGTAAGCAAGCTCTTACCAGTGCTGTATTTTTTCAGAAACAAAAAATTAACAACCCAAGATAAAAATTCCAACTGTTACAAGCTGAATTAGCAGATATTAGGGATGAATATAAGTTACGAAGGCTGAATTTATACATCATATGGTCAGCTGAATAATATACATAATTCACAGCAATCAAGAAAGTGGGAATGGTGAGATAAGATTTTGGGTAAAGTTCTCAAAGCCTTCAGGAAGCTTCGTCCTTGTTGATAATTAATTGGAATTTTCAACTTCTGGCAAAAATTCTAGCAGACAGCCTGCAGGATATGATCTGTAAGATTATTAGCCCAGACCAAGTAAGCTTTGTAAATGAATGACTATGACCAGAGAATTACAATGAAAATACTGAATATTATCTAAAAAGCTAGTGGCATGCAGGAACCTTGGCAGCCTACACAACCAATGATAAAAAGACCTTTGACAAAATAAACTTGAGGTTTCCTATATGCCCATTAGGAGAGAAGTCAGATATTTATAAGCTGCTAAGAACTTTTATATGGGGCTCTTAGAATAAATGACATTTTAAAAACTTCCTTTGCTAGGAAGTTTTTTCAGAGGAGGATGGTGCAAGTCAGGTGTATGTCTCAGGGTTCTTTTCTTTGTTTTTTAGTATTTTTGAAGGCAGAAGAAGTTAGCTTACAATCTACCAAGCAATACAATTGCTGACTGTATTAATATGGCTATTAATAGTCATGCAGGTAGTTTACTATGGTTAATGTGAGTGTTCATAGTTAAAAAACTATCAGTAGAAATAATATTTTAAATGAAAACTGTCTGGGTGTTTAATTGCATCTTACCTCGTCGTGTTCTGTTACTTACTTATTTCCAGAAATATGTTATTTTCTCTTGCATCTGAAATGCTGCCATAAACTTAATATTGCTGGCATATACTCAAGGTAAAATAAATCTAGTGTCTATATACAAAAGACAACCACCTTTGGATCGTGAAACATCTGTTATCAAATTGTAGTATGGTAGTATACCATAATTTGGAATAACACCTTCAGGAAAGCTGAAATCAAGTGAAGCATATGTATAGATAAGTTGTTTCTACAAATTATTTTGCCATTGTTTTTATTGATGCAAGCCCAATATGTGAAATATCTTCTGTGATCTGGTCTCTATGGCCAATGATACTAAAGTTGATATTAAAATTTCTTGAATGCAATGATTTTACCATGACAATTTTCAAAATCTAACCAATTAGAAACACACAACCGAGAGATAATGGAATGCTAATAAGTAAGAAATAGTACCTGATATATACTAAAAAAATAAAGAGACCTGTTGCCCACAGAAGTTGTGGATACCCCATTCCTGAAAATGTTCAAGACAAGGTTAGATGGGGCTTTGAGAACTCTGGTCTAGTGGGAGGTGTCCCTGCCTGTGGCAGGGGGGTTGGAAGCAGATGATCTTTAAGGTCCATTCGAAACCAAAGCATTCTGTGATTCTATGATTATTCATTCCTTATCTTGTAGATCAAGCCTCTAATTCAAAGAGTTTAGCTTTCTGGCAGAGAAAGTTACTTAAACTCTGTCCCTGAAAGTCAGTCAAAATATCAAATGCAACTTGGTCCCAGAGGCTGGTTTTGATGAAAGCCAGTCTCTGGCTATTTTATTCTGCAAGAACCAGTATTTCCATTCTTAGGGTAAGGTAGATGATGCTGCCAGATATCTTGGAGTATGCCATAGGTACTGACTTGAAAGTAATTTCTCCTAATGTGTAAGTCCCCAGTGCCTCTAACATGACTTTGCTATGGGTACTGAGAGACATTCAACCTGAAATTACACCAGGGAAATTAGCACCAAGATACTTCTCACTTGATTTAGTATCACTTGCAATAAATGAATATGACCTGCTCATGAAATACCTAGGAAGGACAGGAAGAAGGAAAAAAACTGTACTGTGCATCCTGTGATCACTCCTCCAGGCTGATCACAGAGGCTCAGGAAGGGAAGAAGTTCCTCCAATCTGAGAACATACAGGGGACTATGCATAGAAGTCCTGTCCATGTAAAAGTAAACACTGTTCCAGCAGCAGTTAAAGACAACACCAATCCACAGGTTTGCAGAGTAAGAATGAAGCTGAGTATGGAGAGAAGCGGCACTCATGAAAAAGATTTAGGTAGATTCAGATTAGAAATCAGGTGTAAACTTTTATCTGCTCCTATATTTAGTCACTAAAACAATTTGAGATTTTCCTCTCACTGGAAGCCCTTAAATCAAAACTAAGAGCCTAAGCCCTCTTGTTTAACTTCAGGTGCTTCTGCATGGACCTTTTTGCAATGTCTGACAGAAATATACTATTTCCTTTTTCATTACATTTTTATGAAGAAACTTCAGGAGTAGCTCACAAGTGGAGACATCATATGAATCTTGCTCTGCTGTAAAGTCACATGCAGGAGAGCAACTGAAAGACATGAACCTTAAATGGAAAATCTTTGAAATCTGAAGGCCAGTATTATGCAAAAGGCTAGAGAAGGCTTTTAGATAGGTCATTCTGGCTTTAAAATGTTAATTCTAGGAAAGAAAGCCTGATTAGCAATAAGAAAATCAAGACTTAAGTCATGCCAAAAGTTAAATACACTATAGTGATAGGTAATTTTAAAATTAGTTATCTAGTGTCCTTTCAAAAGCCAACTAATACTGGCAGAAGAGGATGTAATAATTGATACTGCAAAACTTAAAATCTCCTGGAATAGCTGAAAGTGGTAAATGAAATTGGAAAAGGAGAAGTGTAGAACCTCAAAAAATGAACAAAATGCACATGCCAAAGCTATCACTCAAGTCTGGATGTTTATACCTGTTGACAGGTACAAGGAAAAAAAGAAGGCAATCACTTTATTGGAAAATGCCTTTTATATAATATGTATATATATATATATATGTTGTGCTATGTAGTTCTTAGGAAGACATAGCTTTTCTCAAATAACACTGAACTCTCTAATCACATTTATGTTTAGGCATTATTAGTCATGGAATTTGAATGTGGGAATGAGCATTGCAGGATTAGCCCTTTCCCATCCTCTCTAGTCAGAGAATGGTATGCTCTGCATCATGTTATCTGGGTAGCTGTGCAGCTCTAACATCTCTACTCTATGCTGATACATCATACCTCTCACTTTTTTAAGATTCTTTTTGTCTATTATTCTTTCCCCTTGCAAGCCAGACAGGTATTCATTAGGTGAGAATAAATATGGTCTGCGTATTTTGATTCCATAATCAAACACAAAGTTTTCCCATGAATGAGTCTGTAGTGCTTATAAGTCTTCTATATTGCAGTGTTTCACAACACTGTTGACAAGCCACATCATTTCCAGGGTTCTGAAAAGCAGTTAAAATAATGTTCATACTAGCAATAATTAGCAAACAGACTATATGAATAATCACAGTCATTCCCACAAAGATTTCTTGTTTTCACAGACTAATCCATTACCTGCTTCAATGAACCGTCTTGTTGTTAATTTGCAGGGCTTTCACCCCTAGGTGATGGAAATACCTGCCCTCTTCTCAGTCTCCCATTAAGTATGGTTTTCAGTAATATGTATAATTCATGAGAAAAATTTGTTTGTCAAGCATTCCAGACAGGTCACTTAAATCCTAGATCAATTGATAATGTTCACACCAACATGGCCTGGAATTAAAATAACCCTTGCACTGACTTTAGTATTTCTTTTAAACCAATGAGTTGGGGTCAAATTTTAAAAATGCATAGGAATCATTATTATTTTAAATAAAGATTAGCAGCAGAGCTATTTTTTTAAAAAAATAGATTACTACTCTGAATGCAGCTCTCACAATACTGCCAACAAATGTAATGCACTGTCACAAATGCATTCTGCTTTTCTTGCAGCAGCAGCATGTAGGAAGCTGAATGGGGAAGACAGTTCATGTATCTTTTATCTTCTAACACATCAGGTAGAATCTATTTGGAACAGTGAAGTTGTCATTCAACTTATGTTGAGGGTCTAGATTAAAATTTCCATCCCTATTGTGCCTGTCCCAGTAAAAATTTCACATCCTCAAAATGCCATGAACAAAATCTACATATAAATATAAGTGCTCTTGGTAAGGGCACTTGATAAGCATATAGTCAACTACTTCTGTGATCTCTTCTTGCAGCTAAAGGGTCTGCTTTCTGTTTCTGTGTTTCTTTTTCTCTTATGCATCTTTATGCCAGCTGTGAGCAGAAATGTGACATTTCTGTTCAGCACTGGAAACTTAATGAAGGAGAAGGCAGAAGACAGCATGGCTCAAAGTTTGGATTTTTGTGTATGATCTCCTGGACCTACTTATGTCATTGGACATTTTCTCAGAGATGTCTGTGGAAGTATGGCTCAGTAGCTAGGGTTTGGTCTGAAATTCAATACAATTGGACTTAAATGATCCTTGTGGGTCCCTTCCAACAGAGGGATATTCTATGATTCATTGTATTTTAATGCACATTAAAAAATATTGAATTTTTTGAAATTATATATTATTAAGAATTTTATCATCTTGCCTTCCCACACATTCATTCTGTATATATTTGATTTATTCTTTCATTTAGATATATAAAAGCAGCAGTCAGTACTTTGGATCCACTTGATGTAAACAAGTTTGAGTACTACAGTGCCCATATATAATTAAAAAAGAGATATATGTAAATGTGACATTTGAGTGAACAGGTGTAAATATATCAGTCTGCTACATGCTAGCATTTCTTGCTCATAAACATTATTCCCTTATTGCTCGGTGCTCACTGTGGTTAATTCTGCAGGAGTTATGATGTTTGTTGATACATTTCGTAATGTACAGAACTTTATACAAATGTATGGAGAAAGCTGTGATGTTTACGTAAATACTTCTGACTAAAGGAATGCTTCAAAAGAAAAAGGTTTTGCAACTCTGGTACTAGGAGCACTTACTTTCATTGCTCATTGGAAACCTAAAAATTTACCTTCTTGCTCAGCTCACTAACAATTCTCAGTGAGCCACACTTCCATAAACAGCTGATTGCTGAACTCTCACTCCGACCAGCAGAAGTCAGGCTAGAGCCTTTTACATATCCCGCTGTTGGGCTGTTTGTGCTTAGGTCCATAGGTGAAAGCCAGGACAAAGGGATATCCCTACCTCACTGAGAAGGTCTGAGACACTGACATGGACAAGACTCCTAAAAGAAGTATCAGACATGGACAGGGCTCACTTCTGCAGGTGCTGCACTAAAGCCTCCAATCTCTTTTGTTTGTTTTGTTTTTTTTTTAATGCAATCTTTGTTTTCTTTTTTTAGTTGACAAGTGGGATGACTCATATGAGGAGATGCTCATCCATTGACTGCATAGGCAGATGAAAGACCCTGCATCAGCTTGATTCTGAACTTTTTGTTGTATAGCTTAGAGGCTCAGATGAGGTGAATCCTGATCCAAGACATAATTTTCTTCCTCTTTCTTGCTTATTTAATAAAAGTCACTAGAAATTGGCAGCTTGCTATTTTCCTGTTTAATAAAGTCACTGTTAATGCAGGTCTATGTATGTACTGCAACTTAATATGGGGCTAAGCAAGTGATCTGAATCACTGCTATTGTCAGATGGGGTGACCTCTTCTAGCTTGGAAGTCCACCAGGCTGGGGAACTAATACACACCAGCACAGTGTTGGCCCAGCATTTATAAAACAGCAATTCATGATGATACAGTGAGGAAATGCTCAATTGAGGGACAAGATGGATGGCTGCTTTCCCTTCCCACTTGCCGTAAGATCTTCACAAATGCATGACATAGATGAGGGCTTGTAGCTACACAGCTTCTTGGGCACAAGAATGATGCACATATAGTTATTATGTACTTAAAGTGGTGCATAAAAAAGAGTACACTCATATGAATTTTGTTTCTGACCAGGCAGAAAATAAGAGAAATAAGCAACCTTTATCTTCCAAAACAACTAAACTCTGAACTGCTTGTATCACCAAATTCCCACCTATCCAACTTTAACTCCACCTATGTGTTTATACGCTTATTGTTAACACAGTTGTCCTACTTGAGGGAGCAGTGACTTTCAGCAAGGACATGGTCATGGTCCTGCTGGGAATGCCCTGAAAAGCCTAGTGGTCTGTTGCCCCCAAGAGAACATGGAGCACATAGCTCAGCAGCTACTCCTGGCAGAGCATCTGCCAGCACTGCCTCACCCCAACAGCTGCAATAGCAGCAAACCTGGTTTTCACAGGGCTTTTTCTGCCAGTATGTCTGCCTCTCAGATCTGCCTCATCCCACATCTGCCTCTTCCTATAACTGTAGTCTTGGATCCTCAATCTTGTGATGGCAGATTCCCGTTTTGCCTGTGCTGCGAAGAAGGCTCTAACAAGCTCAGACAGGAAATTATTCCATGAGCAAAAAATTAAGGGTTTGATAGTGTGAATGATCAAACATTTGGAGCAGGAAGAATATAACATATTTATATATGGGGACAAAAATTGCAAAGAGCACATTCATGTTTTTGCTGAATACACAAAACGTGCATTTGCATGAGCCAGTTGGGAAGGCTGCATGTGGGAGACAAAGCAGGTACCAAGGAAGGTGCTTAAAAGTATGCTCTTCGGACATGTTTTTCATCTGGTTTAAACTGGTATATCTACCGCCTCTTTAAGGAACTGATGCCTGCTTCTACCAGCTGACCCCAATATATATAGATAATTTGTTTCCTGATATCTAAAGAAATCTAAACTATCTATTTGTATATGAAAGAACTGTCCCATTATTACCAGGAGAAGTAAGCTCTGCAGGGCAAGAGCTATCTTTCTCTTCTATTTGCCCAATGGCCAGGCAAATTCTTTTTATTGTATTTTGGTTGTACCTAGAGGCTAGGTCACGGATCAGGGCCTCCCTGAGCCAGACACTATACAGAGGCTTGACAAACAAATGGTTTTCACCCCCAAAGCCTGCTGTTTTATGTAACCCTCCAGTTACACAAATAAGAGTTTGGCTATTCCACAGGGATGTTTTTTATCTCATGTTATGTTTAATTGTCCCTATACTGAGATGAGCATGTGCAATGCCAATTGTGCAACATTGACTAGACTGGTCCCATAATGCAGTCTCTCCTGCTCTTGCACTCAGTGTGCCAGGAAGCTGGAGAAAGAAGATTACTATATCTATGTTAGCAAGAAATGCGGCACAGTAGAGTGGGTGAATGGAGTGATACAGCTGGTGCTGAGGACCTGGCACCCATGCTGTGTGCATTTTGGGGAGTCTTCTTTCAGAATAACTCTGATGTGCCCTAGTGGTGGAAGTGCAGTTTCTGGTACAGTTTCACCCCAAAAGAGTCCAGTTTATTTCTCTGAGATTGCTCCACTTTTAGAGACAGGTATAAAGCATTTATTGCAAGATTTGTCCCAGAAGTTCGCTCTTGACTCTCATTTAAAGGCTAATTAGGTGGTTGTGGAGGCTCTGCCCAGTTCAAAACACAAGCTAGACTTGCCCAGAGGTTGCACAGTGCCCTTTCCACCCTTTTTAACTGTCTTTTGTGAGAGAAAATAGGGAGAAAAGCATATGCAAGATGATCAGTTGTAAATGACGAAGAAAAACACTCATGTCCTTGACTGTCTGAAATGCGGAAGGTTGGAAATACCATTTAATTTTATTACAAGAATGCATGTGTGTTTCTTTTAGAAAGGACCCTCCTTTAGCAAAACTTGGAGAAAAAGGAAGCCTGACCCAACTATGGCCAACCTGCATTTCTACAACAGGCATGATGTACCACATTTTACGAAGACATATTCTCCATCTTTCTCATCTGAAATACGCATGAAAAATAGTTATGTATCTGCTGTTAACACTGGCAAAAGAAAAGTGGCAATCTTCAGAGTTTAATCTGACAATAAGATGCTCAAGTTAATTCTTAAATGGGTTTAACTGATTAACTGCACCTTTTTTCCCCCTAGGAAGCTGTTTCATCTGGCACCGTGACATCACTGAAGATTAAATGCAATGTCATATAAATTTGTAGGAAGCCCATCTTTTAAATTTTAGTATTTCTTAAGCTATTTTTTAGTATAAAAAGTAACATACGTGTAACTAAGTAAAAGTTCTCTCTGATTAAGAAAAATGGTTCTCTGTGTATTTACTCTGAATACAGCATATGTTTGAAAATGTTTTCTCTTTCAGCTGTCAGCAAAGAAAATAAGTTTTAGGTTGTATTAGTGTCATATGGGGACATACAATTCCAAACAAGAAGAAAATCCTTTTTCCATAGAAGCACGTACTCTGCATATGAACACATAAGCAACCCCAAAAGTCCAATCCTGTTCACAATAGCTCACACCAAGTGTTATTCTGTAATCTTGCAAGGTCCTTACCATGCAGTGGTCAAAGCTGGGGTATCCTTTCTTGCCACTGATATTTTTAGAGAAGGTCAAATGCAGAACAACTCAGGAGAGTAGACTCTAAGCATATACAAGGTTTAGATTTATCCCTATAATTGTATGAGGAATCAGTGGATTAGGTTTCAGCTACAGCCACTTTATTTGGAGAGAAGTAGGTTAAAAACCAGCAGGTGGCAAAATGACAGCTGTGGAAAGATGAACCACGAAACTGTCCACAAAAAAATATTAATTTGATTCCCTATTTTTTCTCTCATTTTTCAATCCTTTGACCTCTCAGTATTCCAACAGGCCATCAGAGACCCGTGATGGGATAGATACCAGATACCCTAGGAAGCAGTGGGGCATAGTTTCTGTATTTACTATTTATCTGAAATATTGTGCTCTATACCCAGCAGTCCTCAGAGGGCCTGCCTGGTTAACAGCCACCTGGAGATGGAAATAACACATACATTGTGAATGGTTTCACTTTCTCTCTCTAGTTTCCTGTGAGAGGAACTAAATTCTAGTTCTTTGTCAGATATGCTCCCGAGAACATTTTTTTTTAAATGTAAAATATTACTAGCTTTGGTACATGACCTGTCTCTTAACAAGAAATAAAAAGGTCAAAGGTATTCAGATACTCCACTCAACACACAGTTTATAATGTCTTAATCTTCCTGGCTCTGCCAAAGTTTAGGTCTTTCCACCATTATGATTTGCTTGGCTAAAAGCATAAGGAAACCACAGAGTGATGTTTGGTTTAAGCTCAGGCATTATCCTGCCTCTTGGGTGATAAGTAATCCTGCAGAAATGTCAATAATAACAAACAACCCAATGCTGTATCATAGAGAAACAACTGAAGAAACAAAAGGGAGACAAGTACATGATGTTTCTAATATTATTAATTCTGTTCTACCATGTCAGATCAGTTGAGGTTCTCTTCTGTTATTCTTCACCTGTGCATATTTTTGGAGGTGAGAACTGTTACCATATGTCTGTGGCACAGTAAGGCCCACAGTACATAAACTTCACGATATTATCTGCTTTGCTCTGGAGTGCATTGAGATCCTTGCATGTTGTGTAGGTTAAACGCATTAGTATTACACTTCCTTATCTTTGTTACAGATATTAAAGGACCAGTCCTGTTTATGCTTAATGAAATTGTCCAGCTTTGCTAATTGTACTTTTCATGTCCTTGTGTGGTCATGGTCAAGGATAAATATTTGGCTTAAGTATTGTGTAGAATAAAAGGGTAGTGAGTTGGAACATAACTAAGTAAAATTCCTTTATGAACTTATTTTCATTCAGTATATCATATCCTGACACAGAAAGTTGCACATTAACCAGACTTGTGACTACATGCTACTTGAATTGTGTTTATTTGGTGCTCTGCATAGCCAGAGGCTTTTTCTATGTATTAATAAACATTACATTAATTTTCCATTGTTCCTGGGCTTAAGATATCACAGGTCAAACTGGAGCCTCATGGATCCCACTGGAAAACAAGACCAAACAAAAATGCCATATTGTGTCAGGAAGTGATGTCAGTAGCTGGAGTTTTGCTTCCAAAGTTCTGTGTTTTACTTGACTTGTGAAGCTGTTTTCCTGTGCAAACCCATAGGCTTAATACTTGTGGGAATGACTGAGAACAAACATCTTGCAGTTTTACTGACTATCAATGCATCATTCTTTGACACACTATTAACAATCTGTTGACCTACGTAAAAATTGGAGTTTCAGGGAAAAAGAAAGTGTCCCATGTCTGCTTATCGATAAAATGCTCACGCTGCATAGATACATGAGTATATTGGATTGAGCTGCTCGTAGTTAACACATTCAAGATCCTACTTATTGTCAATATCTGACCCAAAACCAATGATTCATGTTCCAAAGAAAATGCTGCTTTTATATTTTTCCACCAGCCCAGTCTCTCACCACAGACCCAAGTTATTCCCCAACTACTGCTCTGCATCTGGGTGACATGAGAGATAATTGCAGGACGCTTACAGTCCTGATAAACTATGGTTTCCCTTGCTCTGCAGCTCTTTGAAGTTGCAGACAGTTTCGTGATAATTGATAATCTAATCTCTTCCCAGCCTGTTTTTTTTAAAAGGCTGCTCTGAAACAGCAAGAAGGGGAAATATTACAGCATAAGTATTGATTGCTGCATGCAGAGGTCACTGTGTGGCGATTACACTTTTATCACAAGGTTCTTGCGAAAGGTGAAGTTTTGGCAAGATCCTAATAATAACTGTGGAGTGCTAGTTAAATACAAGGGGCAGGGGGAAGAAAATTATTTTTTATTCTTAGTACCTCAAGGCTATACACAGCAATTACTATTGCAGAGGCAATAAAGAAGTTGTTAATTACAGGTTTTATACCCTTGTAGCCCAAAGTAAGAATGAAAGGACTAAAGGTTACAAGTGGTACCAGAGAAAGAAAAGGACAGAAGAGTTGCTGGAGGTTTTTTGCCTTTCAGTGAAACAAGTTATTTAAGTTACAGTGGGATAGGACATGATAGAAGGGCAATTTCAGTCTGATCAGGATAAGCACTTGAAATCTTTCTTTATTTGCCTTCATATTTTGCTGTGATTGCATGATTACCTAAAACCTTCACATTGACTGCTGTCATCCACTGGAGCTAAGTCATTGCATAAGGACAATGTGAAAAATATATGTTAGTGTGTTGCAGCTCTAAATGTGTTTCAGAGATATTTTAATGTCTCAAATAGTTTTGTCTCCGGAACTACAGGAGAGTTGGTAAATGCAACAGTTATACTTTACAAGCATAGTACAAAAAAGCACAGACGGTAAATACCTGTGTATTTAACAAAGGCAATTTTGTTTGAAAATGAGAAAAGTTTCTGTTCCATTCCATTGGATGAACTTATCCTTTGCGATAAGTGATATTCATGAGTATTTGTGGTACTGTATAATATGTTAACTAGGGGCATGTAATTTTCTGAATGCTGACAGGGATTAACATATGCGCCTGCACACACACAAAACTCACACATACTTAATGAGAGCAAAATTAAAGTCTTCTGAAACAAGGCTGATTGATTAAAACTCAACAGACCCCTACAAATACGAACACTAATATACATGGCTCATAAAGTGCTTTCACACCACATCTTTAAAGGGGCAAAACAAACACTAATTTCTCACCAGACCAAACTCTCAACTGTGCCAGCTGAGAAATGGGATAACTGGTGAGTTGAAGGTATAACTGGCTCCTGGAACATTTCCTCTCTCCTTTGTTTTTTTTTCCCTGACTGTACACCATTGCAAATTAGAGCTCTTTAGCTTTGGGCCAGACTGTATTTCCAGATTACTGGAAATGGCAACATGGTCTGACCTTATCCATCCTCACCCTGCTGGCCTTTAGAGTAAAGAACAGGGCTGTGGTAGAGCCGTCTACATTGGTTTTGCACTTCTGAGAATTCATCAGTTCCATTACTCTTGGCATGGTTGTTTGTAAAATTGGACCTAGGCAGTGATTTATTTGCAAAAAATCAATAATGTTGAATTTGACAAGGAATAGGTCTTATAAGCCAGGTGGAATTGAATACAACTGGGAAATACTGTGATAGTCCAGTATTCTCTTTTTTAATTCCTCTTTCTGCTCTCTCTTTTCTCTGATCTTTTAGATGCGTGTCAGTGCCTCACTTGTAGGTATTTAGATAATACAGACATTACTGCTGCTCTTTCTACTCCACCATCACCTCTTCTGACCACAATAATTGCTGTCACTAACTGTGAGGAGATCCTGATTTCCAGCAGGTGAAATTTCTTCACTCACTCTTCTCCCTGCTATTGCCTACTTCAGTTGTGCACTTTCCAAGGGTTTCTGCAGGCTTCCTTAGACCACCACGAATATGAGTTTCTGGAGGCTCTTTTTCACAAGAAAATTTGAAGAAGAATTTGGTCTCTAGCCATATAATGTGGTGAGAACTGTAATTCCCTAGGAGCCACTGGTCACTTGCAAATTCTGTGTTTGAGCATTGTGATTGCACAGATCATTTGTTTGAATCATGTTCCATGAGTTTAGAGTCTCTTGGATGTGAGTGGATGTTAGTGTTGGGAGGAGATCCCTGAGTGTAGTAGGCATCTCACATTTTATGCAGAAGAGAATAAAAAACAGAAAAAAAAATAAAGTAGCTTAAGAAATCCTCTTTGCCTAGGCATGTAAAATCAGATTTCTTTGGCTTTGAGAACAACATCTCCCTCTTGGATTCTCTTGAACATACTTTTTTCTTTCATACTCTACTTGTCTTTCTCAGTTTCCCTTGTCTCTCTGTGCAGATTCATGACTGTACACATTTCCACCCGCTGCCACACTCTCTCATTCCATTTTCTCCATTCTGTAGCAGATCACAGATGTAGTTTAAACTATATGAGGACAAAAAGGGCAACTAAATGTATGCTTGCTGATTGACCCTGATCAGCCATTCTGAAGAAAACACATGGCTTCTGTGTATTTTATCTCACAGATAGGAATTGCTGTGGAAAATTATTAGCTACTACTGTGGCCTGTGTCGAAGTCAGGTAAGGAAGCACATAGTAGCTTTATATAGATAAAAAATTTCAGTGTGACTAATTTTCTATTGTCTTGTTTCTGGCCAGAACTGTATCTCGTTTTTGGTAGGAATTGTATACAGAAGTGATGTTAGCAGACAGCTTCATCCATAACTGAACTTTTGTGTTTACTTATTTTAAATATGCCATCTTTTAGAAGACAATGTGGGGGGTGTGGGGTGGGTGGGAAGGAAATGCTGCACTTCATTTGTTAAAGCACCAAACATACACTTAATAAAAGGCAGAAGGGGAACGCTTTTTTCCCCTCCATCACGAGAGAACTTCTGGGTGTGTTTATGATATTAAAGATTTTCTTCTTAATTTAATATGTGGGTTGATCCTAGTTTCTTGGCCTGATTTTATGTCCTTTATGTTCAGAATTAAAGTTTGTATCCTGGTTTCTTTGATTTCCCTAGCAGTGCTTTTACGTTTGTTTGTCAAATCCTTTCTATTGGATGTTGTTTCTTCTGTGACATCTGCTCTATCTATGATAGGGCTTTATTTGATGCAAATTCAGGCCAATATCTGAGTAGTAAGGAAAATTACTTTTCAATTGTTCTGCCATTCTGGAGAGCTTTTATACAGTTTTCTTCAGTGTACCTTTTCTTAATATCTTCAGAGGATTTCATGTCCCATACAGACGTCCCATTTCTGCTGGGGAGTGACCTGCATCCCTCTCTGAAGTCAAAAATGACAGTAAAGTCCTAACAAAAGTATAAGCAGTGTTGTCTTTGTGTCTATATCAGAATGAAGGATTGAAAAAAAATTAAATAAACTTTCTGTGGATAAAAAGCACAACTTTCAGTCACAATGTACATGACATAGAATTATATACATGTATTAAATACGCATTAAATATCTGTAGTTCAGTCTGTTTAGAAATAGCTAAAGGAAATTCTGGCCTGATTTAAAAAAAAAAAAAAGAAAAAGAATTGGTAGTATAGTCTGCCACACTTTCCATCACTAATCCTTTTGTGCCTAGATATTGCAGCTCATAAGGTATGTAGGGTCTGAGACCAAGAAACTGTTAGACTTGCAGGAAGAGCTGCTGCAGTAACGTCACTGATGGTGTACTCTTATGGTGCCCTTCTTTGGGTTTCGTTAAGCTCTGTGGACAAAACAACATGGTTGCCTACACATGTCCCCAGAGCGTCCTACAGAAGAAGGCAATCTTGAATGTTAGTGTTACTCTTGTTCTATCTTTGTAAATTTAAAGCACACAGTTGAGAAAGCATCTTACTGAAATCATCTGCCTAGCTTCAGCAAACACGAGTAATGGAAAACACTTGATCATGACTTCACATAATTTCTTAAATTTATCATTTCCTGTAACAAAAGAGCTCATAAATGTCAATCTGTATCTCCTTTGGGTGTTAAAGGCAGCATTTTATTTTCATTAAGTATGAATTGATTATTATGTGGTGTAGATTTTTGAATAATTTAAGTGTACAGTTGCAAGGACAATTACTATCTGCTCATGCAAATATAAGACAGTTATTGACAACTGCTGTTAGCCTTTGCATCTGCAATTGAAATAAATTCGGCATTTTGTAATCTAGTGTATGCACATCTTGACAAAAACAATAGTGTGTATGAATTTGCCTAGCAGACCAGACCTTCAGATCACTTTCCCAGGTTACTTATGAACAGCTTACTGTCTGTCTTTCCTGTTTAGTTGCACTTGAGGTGATTTGGGCACAGAAAGCCTTTACATGCTAAGATCAAACTGATATGTGACTATGGAGGTTTTTATTATTATGGATGGTTTTTTTCTCTCCTGGGAAATCCCATTTATATTCTTCCAAAACTGCAGTGAGGGCAGATATTTTAGGATGATCACAAAAGAACTTGCCATTATTTTGTAAGCAAACAAAAAAGATCTCTATAAATTTTAAATTAAGAGTAATCAAGAATTTGCCATTCCATAGCTGATTCATAACTCATAATTTTCTTTTTAGAAATAAAAAACACTTGAGATTTCATATGTTATTCATATTTATGTGACCCATTACAGCATGGGCCATCTAGTCACAACATACTCATGGTAATGTTTCCTGCAGTATTCATAGAGAGATGGGAAGAAAACTCTGCATTTCACTCATGTCTTGTTACTCGCTGTTTCACATTATCAACAAGACAAGTTTCTGCCCCTTTTGCAAGCATCCATATTCTGATCTGTAACAAGAGGCTTTCAAGAGGCTTGAATGTCTTTGGATGGTGTGAGAGGCACAGAGCAACTGCTGCTTTCAGAGCTGCTTCCCTACAGCAGAGGAAGCAGCCAATGCTCAGTGGTGAATAAATCAAGGTTGGTTTTTCCTAAACTATTACTCTAATACTAAATTCCTTTTAATTTATCCTGAATCTTAAATAGGTATGTAGAATAGATGTCATTTAATAGCCAGGAGACTCATAGGAATGACCTACATGTAGAGGACACAGACTGTAAACAAAATTGCATTTTGTTCATTAGCTACAGTACAAATCAATTCTGGGTAACAGAGACGTCCTAATAAGACATTTTTTCCGTACCTCTACCATCAAGGTGAACCTTAAAATAGTTGTGTAATATACACATATAATAATAAATTATTAACCATACAGAGACAAATTGCATGCATTGAGAAACATCCAACTGCTACTTACAAAATGGATGTTCTGAGAATTATGAATAGGTCACACATTTAAAATTGTGTTACTATACTAGTGTGTAGAGGAAATATATCTACTTATACCTCCTTCACTGAGGTTATTCCTAAATACGCTGTGTGTAACCTGGGAAGGTTAGTGCCTTGTATTATGTAGGTGTGGAAACGTGAATTTCCAAGAGGATTACTCCAGGGATTTCTGTAATTCATTTTTCTCTCTGACAATGACTGGCATGTATTCACAAGGAGTGTTAAATGTGATAAATTTGTAAGCTAGATTCCAAGTCAATCAATTAGCTACATGAAGACTAGTAGTCTTGGATTACTTATGCTCTGGATATATTTCTACCAGCTCTGGATGCACTAACAATGTGTTAAGTGATGGAGTCGTGGTGAATGCTACAAAAAAAATGCAGTCTGTAGTCTCAGACAGGTCAGACAAAAATGCATCGAGAGATTAGCAATGTAGAATCCCTCAGATAGATCAATGAGACTATCTAATAATGATGTAAGTTACAGGAAGCAACATAGCAGAAGGGGCAAAATTTCAGGGGTGATATAAAGAAAAAAAAATTCAGGAAACTCTGGACCAGAAAAGGGAAAATGTCCATCTGGGTAAGAGAGCCAAGACCAAATGGCTCAATACATATATTTGGCAGGAGAGAGTTCAAAGGAAAATGTTACATGCAATAGAATTTGAATTGTGAATATTAGAGGTTTTGAAATAAAAGGCTTACACAGACATAAAAGTAATTGCAATGCATGAAGTTTTCCCTTTCCAAAAAGCAAAAGTAAAGGGAAAAAAAAAAGCTGGAAATTCTGTATGTCCCCAGAATCCGACATACTACCAGTTATAGAGCACAGATAAATTAAAAAACGGTAAGGTAGAGTGAGTACCTGTTATTCACTAGCAGCATTTATTCTTCAGACTTGTAACAACTTTATAGTGGAAGAGAGGTGGCCTCAAGTAGGCTACAGAAAGTTTCACTACTTGGTCATGGTTTGAGTCCAGCCTGGCTTTTCTGAGGCACATAAGAAAAAGCAGATGCTGCTGCCCTTGCATAATGCAACTGTGCAGGTTTCATGCTCTGCCCCTGTGTGAACAATCCCACCCCAGACGAAGTCCACTTTTGTTCCTGAAACCCTCCTTTTTCTGTGTCTGCCACACTTGCAGCCTGGATGCCTTCAATCCACTTCACGGTAACTCACATCACCAACCATTTTTATTTGGGAGTGAAATAAAAAAATTCTGAATTCAACTAAAGGCATTAAAGAAATTGCAAGCAGTTGCTTGTAATTGGAGTTTAGTGAAAGAGACATTACAGTCTCTGAGAGGAATGATGAACCAAACCAATAGATGGTACATTATCAAATAGCCCAAAAAAGAAAAATTGCCTATGGGACATCAACTCATCTTTATCTGTCAGCAGTGAAAACACAAGAAAGCTTGCCCTTTTGAAAAGTAAACAGAAAATTATGCCTCCAACACAAACCAAAGCCATTAAAAAGGCAGCTTTTATTCCTTCTCATAATGTTCAGGAACATAAGGCAGTAGCACTGATGCGACTCCACAGCTGTTGCCAGGGAAAAGTAGGAATGTAGCCTGCCACATCTGGGGTGACATCTTTGAAGAGGCACTTAATCTGCAGTGCTGAGGTATGCTAAGCCTCTTTGCTTTTCTTTGCCAGTTCTCAAGCTAATACTACTCCTGGAGAGCAATGCTGATTTCAAGTCAATGGGTGAGATGAAAGAACAATTAGGGAAAGTGATGCTTTATGCATTGTGGAAAACATAAAGACAGGACAATAGCATAATTCCATGATCACTCCGGCAGAAGATTTACTTTGCCACACTTTAAAGTTGTAGGTTCCCAGCTTCTAAAACAAAAATGACAAGAATTTTTAATCAGTGAGTGTGTGTTTTGTGAATTAGAAAGGGGGTATTGAAAGACTGGCAAATAAAAGGTATCTACTGCTATTACACTGATGTGTTTCTATCGGATCAAAGCATTTTCTTCTCTGTAGCTCTTCAGAAACAATTTGCCAATATTGCTAGGCAGGCATTACACAAAGAAAGACATCAGGTAAAGAAACACAAGAGTAGCTTTAATAAGTAAGAATGCCTTTATGACACTATTCCTGTTTTCTAATAATTGAAAAACTCAGAATCCAGACATTTCAGGTTGCTGCTTAAAAAAACCAAAAAAACCAATCAACCAAACAAAAAAACACACAAAAATGGAGATGAGAGAGAAAGAAAAGACAGAAATTCTGATCTCAAATATCTAGTCTAAACTTTCCTCTAGTTTTAGCATTTATTCCAAAAGCAGAATACAATGCTGAGTCTTACAATAGGGTAGCCAGACATTTGAATCTTCAGATTGCTGTGTCACATTGAAGTCTAGCTGGTTGCATTGTGTTAAATGATGAAGTATGAAATTAGGATATTACTAGTTAGTACAGACCCCTGCAATTAAACTAAATGTTCTTTTAGTATTGAAAAGAATACTTTTTATTTCATCTTGGATGGTGAAATGACTTTAACTTTTATTTTTGAAGGATTTCAGAGCTTTTACATCTAGGCATACAATACCTAGACATTACTACCCTAGTTATTGGTCTAACTTTCTGTATGCCTGCTGTTTGTATATTCACGTACACATATATATCTTGATATCTATATCAAGCACACAGACACATACCCACACAGAGTTTAGATTTCTTTTACCAGTATAAAGATCTGACCTTCTCATGTATGTGAGCCTTTAGTACTAAGAGAGTGTGCTGTATGCAAGTGCTATAGGGTAAACTAGAATTTTGGGCCAAAATTCCAGACTACATTCAGTGATGGTCCAAAACCCACAGTCTTTTTGCTAGACAAACATACAAAAGCAACAAAAAGCCTGGTACTGTTCACAGCACTCAAAAATTACTCTGTTTAAAGCAGACATTTCAGACTAGAAATTTCTGAAATTTCTGAAACATGTCTCTGATTTGGAAAGGAAAATAACCTCAGAAAATCAGAGCAGTGAATAATTTTTTTCATTTATGAAAAACTGTCATTGAAAATGTGCAGCACAGATCAGAGTCTGTGATAAAACCTCAAGGGAGTTTTTAAGCATGCTGCCATCCAGTCAGTTTCACTGGAAAAAGTAATTTGGATAGCAGTCTCCTGTTTCCCTTCTCTCTCTGATGGGCTGTGTGGCTGTGGACAGGTCATTCAGGGTTTGATCCAAAACCCATTAATGTCAAGAGAAAGACTCCTGTTGACTTCAGTGATCTTTAGATTGGAATCTGTGTTTCTGCTTCTTGCCTGGATGCTACTAACTTCCATTGTGTTCGTTTGAAAGTCTTTCTGTGCTTCAGTATTCTCATATCTAAAGGGTCTGTGCTGGGACAGTCTAATTAGTATTATCTATGTTAACGTTTTATTCAGAGACCGAAAAAGATTAAATACTAAAACATTGTATAAATACTTTCAAGGTTGTGCTAGGAAAAAAAATAATAAAAATAAGTTTTATTCATATCTGAAAGTTCTTAAAACATTTTCCTAGGCTTAAGGGGCAAAAGTCAGTCAATATTTCTGTGGTTATGGTAAAATTTGTGTGTTTAAGTTGCTGTTGCTCTGTGGCTAAGGGATGGTGCAGGAGAATGGCAAATGGGAGCATGATACAGAAACCATGTCAGTATGTCGAGTTCTTGGGATGTGCAACAGGTTTGTTGGACTGGTACTCAGTGTCCATTTCTCAATAAACCTTTCAGTTCTATTCTTTTTCCTAGTACAGTTTTCTATTTCTAAATCACTATGGAATTCAAAGGAGTAATTTATCTCCTGTTTCATGACCTTTAGGACACTTTTCTCTTTTTTTTTTTCCTTGTATTTTAGCATTCTCCACTGTTATCTAGCCAAATCCATTTCTAAAACTGTAGTATCTTCTGCTTACAAGGCCAGTTTAAGACAGTGGTCCTGATGGGAACCGCATGCCTAAAATTGGTACTAAGTCTTGACTTTTGTCCATGAGTTTTCTTACTGTAGTGTACGCTCAGCCGTAGTGCCACATGAGGCTGGTAGGAGTTGCTTGTGGATTGAGCAAAGAGGGTAACAGTGAATGGGGTAACATCAAATGGGTGACCTGTCACTAGTGGGATTCCACAGGGCTCCATCTTCGGTCCTGTGCTCTTCAGTGTCTTCATAAATGACTTCGAGGCAGGACTGGAGGGGATACTAAGCAAGTCTGCGGATGACACAAAACTTGGAAGATCTGAGTTGAAGGCAGGGAGGCCCTGCAGAGAGCCCTCAACAGAGAGGACTGGGCAATCACCAACCATATGAAGTTCATCAAGGGGAAATGCCAGATTCTGTACCTGAGATGGGACAACCCTGGATGTTTGTACAGATTGGGGAATGAGATGGTGGAAAGCAGTGCCAAGGAAAGGGACTTGGGAGTCCTGGTCAACAGCAAGTTGAATATGAGTCAGCAGTGCCCTGGCAGCCAGGAGGGCCAACCGTGTCCTGGGGGGCATCAGGCAAAGCATCACCAGCCAGTTGAGGGAGGGATCGTCCCTCTCTGGTATGAACTGGTGTGGCCTCTCCTTGAATACTATGTGCAGTTTTGGGCACTGAAATATAGGAAAGACATGAAGTTATTAGAGAGTGTCCAAAGGAAGGCTGTCAAGATGGTGAAGGGCCTTGAGGGGAAGCCATATGAGGAGTGGCTGAGGTT
The DNA here is from genome assembly GCF_003984885.1 of Neopelma chrysocephalum. Classification (NCBI taxonomy): domain Eukaryota; kingdom Metazoa; phylum Chordata; class Aves; order Passeriformes; family Pipridae; genus Neopelma; species Neopelma chrysocephalum. The sequence goes on from NW_020897695.1 coordinate 26,807,834, forward strand.
ACTTGGTCTGTTCAGCCTGGAGGAGACTGATGGGAGACCTCATTTCAGCCTACAACTTCCTTGTGAGTAGAAGAGGAGGGGCAGGCACTGATCTCTTCTCTGTGGTGACCAGTGACAGAAACTGAGGGAATGGCCTGAGATTGTGTCAGGGGAGGTTTAGGTTGGATATTAGAAAGATATTCACCCAGTTGGTGGTTGGATGCTGGAACAGGCTCCACAAGGATCTGGTCACAGCACCAAGCCTGACAGAGCAACATTTGGAAGATATTCTCAGGCACATGGTGTGACTCTTGAGAATGGGTGCAGGGCTAAGAGTTGGACTTGATGATCCTGATGGGTCCCTTCCAATTCAGCATATTCTGTGATTCTGTGATTTTGTTAATTATGTTCAAGACATCATTTTTGTACTATTGTTTCACTTATGTTGCCAACAGATATAGAAATCAGACAATTATGTTTTCAGGTGTTTTCCACAAAACAAAAAGGAGGAATCAGGTCAACTGGGTCACCTCAGATGCTCATCTCAGTTAGCAGGGGAATCAAAGAAAAATATGTAGAATAGGTGGAACTTTTACTAAAATGCTGTGCACAAATAAGTCTTTCGTATTTTACAGCTCTTAGTAAAAAATGAAAAAAAATCCTTTAAAACTCAAAGAAGTATTCAGTGATGTTTTACCATACTGAAATTACTGCTGATAGGACAATTGCACATATTAAAAATTTCAGAACTTTCATCCAGTGCTACAAATATTTTCTGATACTGAACTATTGGTATGCAATAAGGTTAAACATACTGTTGTTGCTCAGGATTTTGTTTCCAATTTTTTTTTTTTGTGACGAAGATTTCATCCAGGAGCACTGATAGAAGAGTAAATTAGAGAGATGCCCATCTACTCTACTACTATTTGTTGACAAACTTCTGAGGACTTGTGAGTCTGGGCACTTATCCAAAACTTTTCATTTTAATAAGTCTGCAGCATTGGGCATTATTGTGAAACACCTAGAGCTGCTTGGGTTGCACTGGATATTTTTCAATGTTGCAGTGTTGGCTGCTTTCAATCTTCCTGCCAAAATCACAAAAAGCATAAATGTATCCAGAGAATTGTAAAGACAAATTAAGCCAAGCTCTACAGTGACAAGATGCTTCAGAAAAAACTCATGATTCTGTGAGTTGCATAAAAAGGGTAAGTTGTAGTTCTCCATGTGAAAATTCTTTTGCTTTGCAAATTTCTGAACAAGCTCTGTTCTGGTGATAGCTAATGACACAGATCTATACAAACACAAGATCCAACAAGTCCGAGCACTTAGAAAAAGCGTAGGAGAATGGGTTTGACTGTGCCTCCTACATAGAATCATAGAATGGTTTGGATTGGAAGGGACCTTAAAGACCATATAGTGCCAACCCTCCTGCTGTGGACAGGGACACCTTCCACTAGGCCAGGTTACTTAGAGCTCCATCCAACCTGGTTTTAAACACTTTTAGACACAGGGCACCCACAACTTCTCTGAGCAACACGTTTCAGTGCCTCACCAACCTCACAGTAAAGAATTTTTTCCCAATATCTAATCTAAACCTACGGTCTTTCAGTTTCTACCTTGTCCTATCACTACGTGCTCTCGTGAATAGTCCCTCTCCATCTGTCTTGTAGGCTCCCTTCAGGTACTGGAAGGCCACAGTTAGGTCATTCTTCTTTTCCTTTCTCTTTTCTGGGCTGAACAAGCCCAATTCTCTTAGCCTTGCCTTATAGGAGAGGTGCTCCATCCCTCTAATCATCTTGATGGCCTTCCTCTGGCCTCACTCTAACAGGTCCGTGTCCTTCCTGTGCTGGGGACCCCAGAGTTGTACTCAGTACTCCAGGTGGGGTCTCACCACAGCAAAACAGAGGAGCAGCATCACCTCCTTCAACCTTCTGGCCATGCTGCTTTTGATGCAGCCCAGGATACAACTGGCTTTCTGGGCTACAAGTGCACATTGCCATCTCATGTCCAGCCTCTCATCCATCAGCACCCCCAAGTTCTTCTCAGCGGGGCTGCTCTCAATCTGTTCCTCCCACAGCCTGTATTGATATTGGGGGTTGCCTTGACCCAGGTGCAGTACCTTGCGCTTGGTCTTGCTAAACCTCATGAGGTTCCTGTGGGTCCACTTCTTGAGCTTGTTCAGGTCCCTATGGGTGGTATCACTTCCTTCAGGTGTGTCAACTGCACCATTCATCTTGGTGTCATCCACAAGCTTGCTGAGGGTTTACTCGACCACTTTGTTTAAGTCATTAATAAAGACATTAAATAGCACTGGTCCAAATATGGACCCCTGAGTGACATCATTTGTCCCTGATGTCCATTGGGTGTTTCTGAGCCGTTGACCATTACCGTCTGGGTGTGACCATCCAATCACTTTTCATCACAGATGACTCTCTGAATCCCTAGCATTTTGGCTAGATGGATTACATTCCTTTTCTGCTTCTTTCCTACCTTTGGAGGCCTTCTTTTTGTCCCTATGTGGGAAAGATAAAAACAATCTCATTTTCCATGTTGTCAAGAACCAGTGGAGCATTGGCTTTGTTGTTCTATTTTGGTGTGTAAGTGGACATCTGGAAGAAGTAAAATGACCTTAAAATGTCACGCATTAGAGATACAAAGTAAGGTGGTGGGTGCGTGAAGGAAACAGCAGAGAAGGACTATACAGGAACTGGGAAAACATGCTTTAGAAAATTAAATCCTTTTGGCTCCGAAAGAGTCACATCTGAGTGCTGGTCCCAGACTTCCTGTGGTAGCTGGCTGTGCGTATGTAACACTGCCACTTTAAAAATTTACTTACGGGTGCCGTGTCTGTATGGACAAATTATTTTCCATAATTACTTGTATTCTTTTAAAGAAAAGAATCCCAGGAGTCCCTCAGATGATAATGCAGTAGAACAATTGAGCCACACAACACAGTATCTCCCTCCTTAGAAGCAAACATTGATGTGAGGTGAGCTGAAGCTGCCCCAGTCACAGCAGGTAGCCTCAGCACACTCACTTGCCTGAAGTGTAGATATCTAAATGGATACCAGTTCCCTTCCCCCTTCAAAATATCATTCCATCCCACTGCTCTGCATGTGCTAGCTTGCCCAGCTGTATCCTTTTATGCCTCTTATAGACAGATATACAAAAGCTTTGTGCACTAAACATTAGTTCTACTTCCACACTATGCACATTCCCTTAAAAACATATATGTATACTCACAAAATCTGCAACTGGAAGCCCAACTGGATAAACTGTTGGGCTATGAGGAAACTATGGAATTACACAAGTGAAAACAGAATAAACCCCAAACCTCCACCTTCAGAAGATGTGGATTGCATTCAATCATAATGGGTTAGAGTACTCCTTACTCCTCATGTATGTTTCTCAAGGGATTTGGAGTTCCTCTTCATCTTAAATTCCTGTGGCTGTGATTAAAAGAGATCAGTGCTACCGTTTGTTTTTAGATGCTCTTACCAAGTGCCTGCACATGTAAACACATGCATACATGCACACAACCATCTCTGAGATGTTCAAGGCTTCAAATTTATTAGCCTTGTGTAACTGTTATAGTCAACAAATACACTAAAGCAATAAATAGCAGTGTTGAATAAGAATAGACTAAGCCAGCCCAGTATTTTATGCCTTTCCACAGATTCCAACCAGCCTGGAAATGCTTCCAGAAGTGCAAGTGTAAAAATTAATCTGGTTCTGAATAGTCACAGAATTTATAAATAGCTTCTCAATAACTTTTGTCATTCCTGTGCCTTCATCAGGAGACAATTACACAAGTCTAATGTTTCTAAGTTCACAGTACTCTGGGGTGGCATCCACTACACAACTTCTCTTTCAGTCTTATTCTTTTTCCTTCTCCTCCTCTGGGAGGTGACATACATACTATATGCTTCCTTGGTATACTTGACAGGTCAAAATATTTTTGGTGATCTTTTTAAATATTTTGATTTTTGCTGAGCCTAAGCCTCTAAAATGCCACTATATAAAACTGGAATCTTCCTTGAGTCAATGCCTGTGAGATACTGCAGTAATGTATCAAGGCAAGAAAATGGAAACCTACCTATACAGACATACACAGTCACTCTCTAATTATTCTAATTCCAATGTATAAATATATTATTTTGTGGTAGCAGGGTGAACTAGAGCATTTGGAAATTACCTGACATTCCAGATTGTGAGTTCCCATCAATTCAAACCCCTTTGACCTGTGTGGAGAAAACAGCTTTAACAGTTGAAATGAGTAATAAAAAGAGACTTCTCTGCTCTGCAGATTGCAGCGCGCTATGGAAATACCCTAACAAACATTACATGAGCTGGTTCAGAGACTGGGAGCAGGAGAAATAGACAGATTTGTACAAGCTAAGGAAGTTTTGCAGGTTGTCTTAAGCAGAAAAGTTTTGTGATCCAAGACAGTTAATTTAAAGCTAGCTGGGCTATCTCTGTGCTCAACTGCAAAAGGCTGGGGAGAGTTTTGTTCACACAGCTTAGATGACTAAAGTAAGTACATTGCTTCAGCTAAATTTTTACAGCACTCTTACGGATACAAATAAATATTCTGAAGAGAACACTTACCCAAACTCTTAAATATCATATTTGGATGAGATAAACCTCACCCTTTTCTCTGCGCTGAATGTTGAAAGCTTAGATTTCTAGCTTTGAGATAGACATCTAAATGTTAAAGCCTAATGCAAGGAACATAAATCCCTATCTCTACCTTTTCAGACAGTTAGAAAAAAACATCTCTTTCTCTCAGTGCTGTGCTAATTCCGAATCCTAAATGCAGCAGTGTAATCAGAAGCTTAAATTCGTATGCAACAGAAATGAACACAGCTGATTGGTTGTTGGGACTTTGTCTTCCTCTGATGGTTGGACCACATGAGCCTTTAGGGGTCTGCCATCTCATTAATATACAAGACTGAGATCCATATGTCTCTGGGTGCACTGATGAGGGTTCCTAGAAATCCTACATTGCATCACCATACTAGCCTAATATACAACCAAAGCCACTTCATGCCAGAAAATGTATTCATTCATTGAAGATCTCAATATTTGAGATATTTATACAGGTAGTGAGAGAAGTATCTGAAAAACAAGACTGACCACATCTCACTTCCACCTTTCCTGCCCTTTTAGATTGAATATCCTATTTTACTCCCTGAAGAAGAAGAAGAAATGTTCACCACAAAAAGGTGTTTAGATAAATGAACAACAGCTGAGCTCTGAACTCAAAACTACAAGTAGTGTAGAAACCCCCTCTACCTCTGTACTAGTCTGTAAGTCCAGTCCACTTTGGACATTTCTTTGGTAGCTCTACCAAAACCACATACAGAAGTAATCTACAATTTCCAAATTAATATTGTAGTACAAAACTGCAGAACTGTTTATAACAATTCTGTGTCCAGAGATTAAAAGACTTTAACACTTTGTTAGTGCAACCCTTGATGCTATTTCTAAAGCCTAGAAAAGAGTACTCATTAATCAAATAAAAACTGTCATCGTCTCATGACAAGGCTTAAAAAGCCAAATCTATTTTCAAATGTTCAGTAGGGGGACATTAACTGTTAGCAAGCAGGAAAGAAGGCCACTGTCTTTCTCAAATCCTGGCTCAAATTTCAGTCAGCAATAAATAAGGCACTGTGAGCTATTTGCTTTTAACAGAAAGTAAACTCTAAATTGCAGGTTAACAAATCTTAAAGTGGGATGAGGGTCTAAAATCGACATAATTCAGGAAGAAGGAGTTGCCCAACACAGTAAAAGCAAAGAAAGGTATTTTAATGTAAATCAGTACCCACAAACTAGTGAAGCCAGACAGAAAAAGTTCAGGTATGTTGTACAGTGTACTGATTTCTCTCTCTATGGTGTTTGTTACTATGGTCTCTCCTTCACTCAGCTATTTTGAGCCCCTTTCTAATCTTACAGCTAGTGAATCTTTCAAATTCTACTAAAACCTACATCTTCTTTGCTCAGCACTTGAATTTATAGTACTTGCATTAGGTAGCATAGAAGGGAGAGGTCTGGCCTCATATCTGTTAAAAGAGAAGATGCACTTTGGACTTTAGACTGTATCATTAGTTTACCCACCAATTTGCGTGATGGTGACTGGGGTTTTTCAGCAATTGGCTCAGTACCAGTGCAGAAGCAGAGGTGAACGTAGGCACAAGGAGTGAAACAAGTGCATTTGGTCCATGTTACACAAAAACTGGAAAAATATTTCCAAAAATGTTCCTAGGAAAACACTGTATGCTTTTAACTGTGGCCCACTGTGCACTGGCAAGACATGAATTTTTCAAAAAAAGTGCAAACAGTTTTAAGAGCTTTAATTCACTCTCTAATATTGGCCAATGATAATAGAAAGTTTGCAATCATAGAAATTAGGGAGGCACAAGATTTGTTTAACTGCTGCACCACTTTTTTCTCCTTACACTCAGAACAGTTCAATACAGAGGGCATTCCTGATGGTCTCATTTTGATTTTAGTTACTTATAATGGGGGCTATTTCTGTGTCAGAGTTTCTTCAGCATGTGTTCACACTGATGCTGTCTAAACAAGTCTCAGAGAAGCTGATGAATTTTGCAAGTTTAATTTTGTGATGGATCCATCAGCTTTCACTATTTTGAGCAAGGAGACCTGACAAAAACTATATTGGTCACCAGCTTCTCAACTGCTGACATCAGCTCCTGCACTCTGCCCTCCTTCCCCTGCCCTGGTGGTCCTGCTAAGAAATGACATTCTCCAATATCTGAGTCAGGAACTGTTGCACTGGCTCTTTTGCAGGTCCACCCGACCAAACACATACTGTGAAACAGTGCTCTGCATGAACCCTACAATAGAGTCATAATCTGACCTCTATAAATCTCATCCTTATCTCTTATCTAAGGAGAAGGTAACCTCTAACACGAAGCTTAATTTTTATTTTAGAGCTATGTTACAAAATTAAATTACAGGGCTGGTATGGCTTTGCTATCCACCAAGGTGTTTTAGGTTTTTGGGGTCTTTTATGGAATTATTTTCCTCAAAGATCTGCTGTTTCTTTTAGCTGAAGCATCTTCGGTAGAGCAGGTTAGGCTTTGTAAAACCTTATCCATTCTTCTCCCTTGAGGAAGCAATTCAGCTGAAATTCCTTGTTTATCTCTTGTGTTGGCTCAGTAGTGTTTTCTTTCTGGGCTTTGGATAAATGAGTCACTTGCATTTTTCAGAAAGGAGAGATTTCTGACATGCAGAGAAAATAGGTGGATATCAACTTTGCACTTACTGGCATCTGCAGCAGACAACAGAGAATATGTAGGGCTTGAAGGGAAGCGTTTCAAAATGCTACAAAATTTAATGAATTAGTTCAGAATTTGTTCCTAATGACTCTTTTACAATTTGGGATTTTATAAATTTATTTTTGAAGTTGTAAGACTTACAAGAAAATATTAATTTCACTATTCCTCCATCTAAGGTATCATAATAAAAGAAGATCCCTTTCTTTGTTGAATGAAAACTGTATTAATATTAGTTTTTAAAAGCTACACTTGCATTGAGGAAGCAGCCAATCAGAAATAATAAAACCAGGATAAATCCAGGTTTGCTAGAGATAACCCTGGGGGCAGGAAACCAATGTTTGAAGGACAGTGTACTAGCCAAGCCCTTCAGTCTGCCATCTCAGTGGAGGTAGGGGATGGAGATCCATGCGGCAGCAAAGTCACAAGGCTTATTGATGTATTAGAAATCATGGAAGTGCATGAGAATGGTCATATAGGAATTAAGGTTTCTCCCCTGCAAAAGATGGCAGGATCATTACCCCAGCTGAAGAGTATCTACACCAGTGCAGGTAGCATGGGCAACAAACAGGAAGAGCTGGAAACCATCGTGCAGCAGGAAAACTGTGACATAGTGTCCATCACGGAAACATGGTGGGATGACTTGTTTAATTGGCATGCTGCAATGAATGGTTGTAAACTCTTCAGAAGCTATAGGCAAGGAAGGAGAGGTGGTGCAGTAGTGCTGGTTGTTAGAGGGGCTTTTGATGGTTTAGAGCTTGATAATGGTGACAATAGGGTTGAGTGTTTGTGGGTAAGAGTCAAGGGGAAGGCCAAAAGGGCAGACGTCCTGGTGGGAGTCTGTTATAGACTACCCAACTAAAATGAAGAGGCAGACAAAATATTGTATAAGCAGCTGGGAGCAGTCATACTACTCATAGTCCTTGTTCTCAGGGGAGACTTCAACTCTACCAGACATCTACTGGAAAGATAATATAGCAGCGAGGAAGCAGCCTAGGAAGTTCCTAGAAGTGTGTGGAAGAGTACTTCCTGACACAGTTCGTGAGGGAGCTGACTAGGGAAGGTGCCCGATTGGACCTGGTGTTTGTGAACAGAGAAGGACTGGTGCTGTCTTGGGTACAGCAATCATGAAGTGGTGGGTTTTGATTCTTGGAGAAGGAGGAGGGTCAGCAGAACTTCTACCTTGGACTTCCAGCAGGCAGACTTTGGTCTGTTTAGGAGCCTGGAGTCCCTTGGGAGGCAGTCCTGAAGGGCAAAGGAGTCCAGGAAGGTTGGACATTATTCAGGAAGGAAATATTAAAGGCACAGGAGCAGGCTGTCCAGGTATGCTAGAAGATGAGCCAGTGGGGAAAAAGATGAGTCTGGCTGAACAGAGAGCTTTGTCTGGAACTCAGGGAAAAAAAAGGAGAGTTTATTACCTTTGGAAAAAGAGGCAGCTAACTCAGGAGGACTACAAGGATGTTATGAAACTATGCAGGGAGAAAATTAGAGGAGTGAAAGGCCAACTAGAACCTAATCTGACTACTGCCATAGAAAAATGACTAAATTAGTTCCTTTCTTGCTTCAATACCTAGAGACCATCAAAGTGGCCTAAAACCACATTTCCTCTAACCTTCTTTTGTACTGTGCTGATTATGGCTTAATATTTACAGAAGTTCAACCTATGAGTGTTCAGGTTGTGAAAGACTAAAAAGTTCAATGCAGACAGATACGGAAGAAAGTGAAGTTTGAAAAAGTATAAAAAACAGTGGAAGTCCTTCTGCTCCTCCCTTCATACACTCACATAGATTCTGCCTTCTTAAGCACTTTTCCACTGACCTTTTTTTTTTCCTTTCCCCTTTTTATTTCCCTCTGTATATACTGAGGGGAAAAGAAAGGTACACAGCCATTTTTACGAGAATGTTGACTGAGGGTGGTCACCATCTGTGCAAACTGTCTGAAATTGTGACTTCCTCTTTGCCTTCTTTTCCATCTTAGAGAAAACCTCACTTTTTAGATAATCCAAAGAATATTATTATCCACAGTCCTCACCACCATGCTTCCCTTAACTGCCCCCCTTCACATGATTGGCATTTTCCAGTAAAAGCATGCTGCTCTCTTGCCTGAAAGGGTTTCTTTAATAGACTAGACATCCTGTTTAAGATTTGAGCAGTTAAGCAGTTAGCATCAGAAGCTCAGATTTGATGATTTGGGTATTGAAATAGAGAAGCCTCACATGGTTGTTTAATTAGCACAGCAAATAATTAAATTTACCACATATTTACAGGATAAAGAATTTGCCCCTTCTCTTCCTTGTTCTCCCTTCCTCCATTGCTGCATGTTAGAATCTCAGAAACATCAAGGATGGCATCTAGGCCCATAGAGTTTTGCAGTTCAGTAAAGCTATATACTAAATTTTCCTAACTAAAACTGAGCAAACCTCTAATATTTGTCTCTTATACTAAGGCTTTTCTAGGTACACCATGTCTGGTTGAAGACAGCACTGCTCCAAGTGTTGTTCACTAGCTGGAGGTTACATTGCATTCTTTTGTGTGCTCCCTAATATACTTTAAAAAAAATAAATATCGAGCTAACCTAGCTGATTTTGCCTGAAGAGGGTCTTGGAGCACTGCCAGCAAAAATGAGCTGATGGTGGTTTATGCCAGAGAGGTGCAATAAGGGTGATAATAATAATAATCTGCACAGCTGCTTTGAAACGGACTTTTGTCTATATTCTATAGACTATAGACAGATATCTAGATCAATCTGTGCCTACTGAAACAGTCACTACCCTCCCTGGCATCTTGTTTCTATCCATGTGGGATCTGGCAGCCCTTCAGACGGGCTCCCTAACCCAGCCTTGGTCAAAGGAGCCAGACAAACTTCAGGGGAGGGTTCTGCCAGCTTTACTGTCTGAAACAAGGCAAAGTCTGACAACTCCAAGGAAAAAGAAACAGTGAAGACAGCTTGTTCAGCTTGTATTGATTACTGACAGAGTTGAGACCATGGTCAACTGGTTTGGATTACTATTATATTATATATGTTTAGATATTAACGGTGTTTAAATTAGGGGTTTGCAACAATTTACCTGCAATATGTGCTGTCTGCTAACGCAGGCAAATCCTCACTATGCATGTTGAGTTGGGAGTCCTCTGTCTCTGAAAATGATCATGATCTTAAATCTGCTGAAAAATGATACTTAAATTTATTTTCAACCTTCTGTAATTTATTATTACCACTATTTTTACATGGTTTTATCACACCAACACTAGCAATGCACTTCTTTGGTAAATTTCTGTGGGCAATTTTATAAATTCTTTTAATGCTACGCAGCAGGTTGGCTTCTCAAGATGCTGTGGGATTAGGGCATTGTGGTTCTGGCTCTGATGTGAGTTAAGAGAATAGCCTAAGGAGTTCGAGTTGTAACTTCTGATCAGAGAAAAGTTCTCTGAAAAAGAAAGTTGCAGAGACAACTAGGAGGCTGGCTTAATATGTGGGTATTAGGTTTACTCTGTGAGCCTTTTCAGGCGCTCCTTTTAAACCAGTCAGATATGCATAAAGCCACCAAAGGCCTGGCAAAATTGGAAATGAACACAGGACATGGCAATTTTTTCATCAAAGGTGTCTTTTCCTCAGAGAGGATCTTTTTTTTTTTTTTAAATACAGTTCTTCATATTTTCGCTTAATTTTCAACTCTTGGAAAGTGGTGGTAATGGTAATGGCTATTTTAACAAAGCAGTTCAAGCTCTATGGCTGAAAAGAACTACTTGAACCTCACAACATCCCTCTGTTCTGTTAAAGGCAATGTTGCTGTGGTGATACATGAAGGAGGTGCAACTACAGTCAGAAAGTATGACACCTGGTAGACCTTTCTTAACAGCACTGGGCTCTCTCTGATTGTGTGGCCCTCTGTACCTGGCTCAGCTAGACAGTCAGACAAGCAAACAGACTCCCAGAGTGATCTCATTTTACTACATTAATTGTGCAGAAGAGGGACAATAGAACTGGTAGGCAAATGCATATCGAAGGGAAATGGTGGGAATGTCTCTTTTAAACACAATAAGTCTGGCAATTTTGAACCATGTAATTTAGCATTTTGAACAGGGAGGTGTCGTTGTAATTTTCATTGCCCAGCAGTGCTATTTGAACCAACAGTGTTTTTTAACCAATGTACTTTTATTCCCATCACTTTCTCAATTTTTCCCTAGGAAGAGCCACTACCGTGAATTCTCTCACCTACCTTGTGAAGCGCAGATGTGTTCTCATTAAAGTAAATCAGCATCACTTAGCAGCATAAGTGAAGCTTGTAAAAACGATGGTCTTGTTTTTCTTACCCTGATGTAAATCAGGATCAAGCTGGCTGATAGAAACAGATTTATACTGATGCAAAACTGAGGTAAGATCAGAATCAGGACAACTGACTTAAAGTATATTCTTCTGTGTTGAGGGCTATCGATGATGAGTTTTACATTTCATCTGAATTAATCTTTAACTGCTTGCTTGCTAGACAAGCAGAACAAATAGTCATTAGTCTTTTCATCTCAGCAAAATATGACACTGGCTTGAACTTAAAAGGTGTGCTGTGGCGTTTTATGTATGCAAAGTCAAAGCATCCTACACAGCACTGAGGCCAGTTAAACAATTACTCCACTATGTCCCAAGAAGGACAAAGGCAGAGGAGCAAGAACTTGCTGAATGTTTGCACTGTGTGAAGGAGAGGGATCTCTTAAAATTGCAGTAGACACGGTTGCATTTTTGAATCAGAAAAATATCTCTTGAAAAATGGCAGTGCTTTTGTCACTTGGATACTTTTCTGCTGCACTGGTTTTTGGAAAGATGTGATTGGTATCTCGAAGTTCTCACTTATGTACCACCCTAAAACCATATTGTTATCTTCTACAGAAACAAACAAACAATTTAGCCTGACCTATAGTTTAATGTGTAAAAAGAAAAAAAAAAAAGAGAGATGGTCAATGGCTAGTGCCCCACTGTAGTAATAAAATGTCTAGACAGCAATTAACATCCATTTCCCTTAAGAATGCATCTGTGTCATCAGCAAATCTTTACTACTTTGAAAGGGAACAATCTAAATATGTTTAATCATTAATCAATTTCCAAAATCTGAATGGGATTTACTTTTCATGGGCTTTGTCTTCAAAACTGCAGACACTTTATGAGAAAAAACTCCTGAAACTAAAGGGGGATTATTTTGGCCACGGTCCAGTGGGTGAGCCTGCTTACAAGATCACTGGTGCTGTGTCTTATTTGGGAACATTGCACTCTTTCTGCATACGTTAGCACTTTCAGTTTCCTCGATTCTTTTCTATTTCCTCTTTGTCTGTGTGTATTCATAGCAAGCAGCAGCAGCTGAAAGCACCAAGTGGGATTCTGCGCACAGATCGGTCCTGTAATAGCTGGCAACTGTATCTGTCTTGTGAGCTGGCTTTGAGAAATACCTCTCTTTCCTCTTTGAGCTGCACTTCTCTTCCTCCAGAACTATTCTCCCAGCCAATGGTGAAGTCTCTCACAGGTCACCGATTGCTGTGCTTGCATGGGATCACACTAAACTTCCTGTCAAGTACAGGGAGCAGGAAATTACTCTTTAGCTTCCTACAATTAAACAAAAAAATCACTGTGCTCCTACCACACACAACCACCAAAAGCATTTTAAGCCAATCAGGAAAGTAATATCATATGTAGATTAAATAAGGAGGGAATCTAATTGACAGAACTATGATCGCTACACTAAACACAAACAAGTTTAAGTCCACCAATGCCAGCATTGGATTTATCCTGATTTACAGTGTCATAACTAAGTTCAGCCTCAGGCTCTGGCATGTTCACTGAATACATCAAAGAACTTCCCAAAGAAAAAAATGGCACAAGCTGATATCTTTTGGAAACTCCTCTGTTTTTTTCTCTTTGAAAACTGGAAACTTCTCTTTTTAGCTTATACCCTGCTTCAGAATTCATTGTTCTTGCCAAATGAGTGAGAAATGTGAGGATTATGGCACTGGAGAGATGGCATTTCTGGAATACAGAGTTGTTTGGCAAGGGAAAGCATTTTCTGCTACACCTAGGGAACAACACAGACAACATTAAGCTTTGCTTACAGGTTTTATGGAGTTTATTAATGGAGAAATCTATTTTGACAGATCACTAGTTTTGCACACATTATACAAATACTACATAAAGAAATATCACAACTCCGTAGAAAAGAATGCGTTACCACACATCTACACTATTTGGGTAACTGGATTGGACATGATGGTGTTTAAAAGAACCCAAAAAGAGGGATGTCAGCTGCTGGGCTGAACACTAGCCACCAGTGCACCTTTCAAGGTAATAAGGATCTCCTCAAGCAGATATTGTTCAAAATGTGTATTTATGAAAGGAAAGTAACACTCATGATCCTTCCCCTTCCAGAAACACTCGTTCTGATGGAGATGTCACAGGATATAGGTCCAAATTGGGGAAATAAACCATTCCAGCAGGCCTTACCATCTGGTACCTCATGCAGCAGCTGTGCTTGAGGAGTAGAAGGAAGGGAGGGCAGAGGATGCAGAAATGAGGCCCTTGTGAAGGGCTCTGTACTTACCTCTAGCAGGTGCAACAGTTGTGTACCAAATAGGCCTTTGTCTCTGCACAGTTGGTTTTCCTTCTTGCAGCAACCAGGGCACTCGGGGGAAGAGGGTAGTTTAGTAAGGGGCCAGAGATACATGTGGTGCCTTTTGGAGCTTGCCTTGACTTTGGATTGAGAAGTAGTAAGAATATACAAATGGAGCTGAGAGTTTAAAAGGACTGTCATACTAGAAAATGTAGTCTTCGTGGCATGGTTAAGGTATAAGTGGCATTCCACCCTGAACTGATCAGAAATTTGCCTTTAGAAAACCTAGTGCAATGGTACTGAAAAACCTTATGCTCCCCGGAGTACAGTGTTTTATAACTGAGTTTCCAATAAATGGGTGCTGGTGTAAAAGAAAAAAAAGTTCAGAATATGAATTTGGAAGAAAGAAAGTCCATAAGTTCTTCTGAATGTTTATTTCCTCTCTTTGCATCTTATGTTTGGTTGTTAATCTTTTTTTTTACTTTTCTTTTGACATGCAAAGGATATCATCTCCCTAAAGATCTTTGAAAAATTAACAAAATTATCCATTATCTTAGTCCTTTATTCTTTGCCTTTCAATATCTGCTCCTTCTAACATTCACAATACATCAATCTCTGATCCTTGGCACTAGTACAATTCATTTTCCACAAGATGTTATTGAGATTGTAAATAAACGCCACAGCATCAAGGGGCAGACAAGACGGAGCCTGTCAGATCTGGAAGTCTGCAGCAAAGTTATAATTACAGCAGAGTGGTGTGAGGTGAGTTCTTTGCATCCATAGATTTAATTGTCATCAGCTGCTGGGGAAGTAAAGCATGGGGAAAAGAAGATAGAGAGTGATGGGGGTAGAGTGTTACCAAATATATCCTAGGTTGTTTTTGCAGTTCCCATTAGTTAACTCATGCCATCAGCAGAATAGCAAGATGCCCTATGCTTGGTACTGTTTCCACAAATATTTTAATTGCAAAAATTCTGAAAATTGTTCTTGTGAGCTGAACTGGAGTAAAATAAAAACTAATTTTCAGACCTAATTTTCAAAGAGGTCAAGTCATTGCCGCAGTCAGCTATGGTCCGAGGAACTTCACTTAGTATTAACACATAACAGCATTCTGAGGTCAAGGGTAAACTAACTCTGCTCAGGCTGAGAGCTCAAAAAAGTCTGCGTGAATGCGGTAAACACTTATTGCACCAAAACTAATGTGCTCTGCATCTTTCCTCTCACCATTTCCAAAGCACTTTTTTTGGTGCCATATTAGATGACTCATTTTTATGCCACTGCTTCAGTGAGAATATGGAAGTATAGCTTGCTAAGAGTCCAGGTATCAGAATATGGCCTGATAGGCTCTGAATATCAATGTTGAGAGTAGTATTGTCTGCATGCACACAAATGCCAAAACAGAGCTCAGCCTGCTTTGGTTATCTGATGTTTTTGCTGTGAGATCTCATTATCTCAGAGCTGATGTTGAAAATGACTTGCAGAACTTTTCTTCAGCTGTACGAATGAGTTAAAAGTAAGAATTTGGATGAGAAGACAGTATAAACTTCACTAAATTTCTACTTAAATTTGGATTTGAGTTTAGGACCTATATGTGAGGCTAAGATAGACCAATAGTTGGTGCACAAACTCATCTAATGTTTATTAAGTTTTATATCAGATCTTCAAATAAAATTTCATTTCTAATGAATATATATGCCACTAGGCATAGAAGTGGTTACAAAATGTCTATCAAATGATGCATGGAACTCAAGAAAAGATAACAGAAGATAGTTGCAATGTGTTTTGTGTTCATTTGTTGTTTTCCAAGCTGATCTCCCATTTTTCCAAGGATTTAATTTTATTTGCCTCGAGGATTTTTTTGCACAAATTGATGAGTGCTTTTGAGGGTCCAAGAAAGTAGAGAGTCAACGTGTCCTCCCTCTCAGATGCCACTGCTCACTAAGAATGTTACATACCTCAAATACTTCTCAGCAGTGAAAACCAGTATCATTGTTCGCAGTTTGACGCAGGAATGGGTGGAAGTGGAAATGGTAAAAGCCTGCTAGGCCATCAGCCCCTCAAAGGTCAAGGTTTGTCTCATTTTGCGTTGTGTGGAAAGCTTTGTAAAGGTTCCTGGAAAGTGGAAATATGTGAAAATGCCTAATTTCAAATGGAAGTCTCTGCCTTTTTCTTCAGATGAAGCAGAAAAGTCATCTTCATATGAGAGTATTTTTCAGAGAGATGAGATACAGTTGTCTAGAACTCTAACCTGCCTGCAATACGAACAAAATCTCATACTCTGGTACCTCTGAATCAAGCTGACTGGGGGATTCAAATGCTCAGAACAATATCTTCAGTTGCTGGGCTTTTCAGAGCAAGATTTGTACTAATTTACTTCCAGATTGAGACTTTTCTGAAATTGATATTTGCGTAGTATTTGAGTTTCATTTAGCTTTATAAATGCACACTTCCTAATGAAATAAATCCTTTTTTTTTTCATTTATGAGGTATTTGCTATGGTGGATGGTATAGCCAAGAAAAAAATAATCTTCAACGGAACCATCCCAGAAATGTATTTCTGGTTAGGTGCCTGTCTGAAAATAGAATAAAGAGACCTTATTGCTTAATATTTTATATTTCTGAGGTCTTACACTGAAGATGTTCAAATTTCATTATGCAGTGTCAAGAAACCCTTCAAAGATGGGTAGGGTACAACTATGAATGCTGCCACCAAACATTACTTATATTTTAAATAAATAAATGATTGACAATATAAAAAGTGATGTACAAAAATTCTCACAGTGGAGTAGCAAACTCTGGATTTCTGGCATAACAAATCCCAGAACATACTTTGTCAAGGTTAGAAGACTAAATTATATCCTTGTGAACTTCATCACTTGAATGAAGTGTGGAAAATAGAAAGGAAATGTGGTATTTTAACATTATGAAACTCAATGGAGACTCTAAAGCAAGGTTCAGCTTTGTTCCCAACCATAAAAAATTACCTGTCCATATGAAGTTTGCAGGCTGTGAAGTAAAGTTCTTTTGCCTAAGATATTTTGAAAATACTTTGTTTGCAAGGAAATATTAAGGAAAAAGGGAATAGAAATTATTTAAGAGAAATTTGAAAGTAAATGTGCAGCTTGTTTTTTTATTACAGTAGATTTCTCCTCAACAGAACAGAATGTGTTTAGGATTTGCTGTTGTATCTTCGCAAAATTTACAATACTTTCACTGCAAAAGCAATCAGCTTCTTGTATTAGACTGCATTAGAATGCAGGACAGTCTAATGTTCTCAGCTTGTGGGCATGAAGAGGACACATAGTTTGGATATTCTTTTAAAGAAATACATATATAACAAATAATTCAAGAAATTTTGCTAAATGAAACCTAGGATAAAAATTGGGCTAGAAAACCCAGATGGTTTTCCAGGAACTACAGGTAAGCATGACCTATAGTAACTTAGTACTGGGGAAATCAAGGGTTGATGTGAAAGGCCTGTGGAATAGAGTGCTGCAGATCATTGTGTGCTTTTTCAAATGGACTATCTTTTCTTTAGACCATTTTAGAAAATATCTTCTATCATGTAACACATGGAATCTGTCAAGTATGTGTATAACAAATGGGACTTTAAATTTGTTACAATTCTAATGTAGTTTTATCCTTTTTAAAGAAATGGGAAAATGTTCTATACTAATCAATAGAGAACAGTAACCTAGATAGAGAATTTTAGGTTACTTAATTGTATGTTACTTATAATATGTAAGGGGATTTTTTTTCATTACTCAGTAAATTTTTTAAAACTTTTTCATAGAGGAGTGTTTGATGACAGAAGAGGTAGACAATAGACATCAGCAGTGTTGAATGAAAGTTGCAGACATCTTTAATGCTTTCCTCCAACTACATTAATTTAAGATGTGTTAGGACACATTTAGAAACTGTCTTCATACTCTTTTATTTTCCTACTAGTGACAAGAGAAAAACAGGCTCATGTCTTATAGAAGGTTTTGTTGAATAGGTTTATAATTTACATGGAAGACATAAGCCCAGGTTTCAAATGTTAAGTTTCACAGCTCACTTTCACTTGGAGAGTGAAATTCACCTGTTTCTCTTGGGGCTCACAGAAATCTCTTTTTTATGGTTTACATCAAATTTATGATCTCTTTTAGTAGTAGAGTACACGAGTTATATAGGTTCTGTACTTATCAAAGACCAAAGTTTCCTTCACACAGGTTGTGTAGCAACTAGAGTCTCTAACTCGAGTGGGAGACTCTTATAGTAAGTAGATTATGCAGTTTCTGCAGCTCATTTCTTAGAAACAAAGCAAGAAACCTCATTTACATCACCATTTTTAAAACTTAAAATCTTTTATTTGGATTTTCAAGTGTACACCGTTAAGCTTCCAAAGATATTAGACAACTTACCCATCTAAATGCTAACTCTGTGGAAATTATCTATTTTAGCCCTGTATCCTTAGATGAGGTTGTATAGCACTTCTGTCAGACAGCTGATTACCTGTGAATAGCATAGAAAGAGTGCAAAATAATAATGGGAATAGCTTGAAACACAGAGGAAGGTCAGATCTGGTTGGATAAAAAGAGCCAGGAGTCAATATATAAGATTAGGGAAAAAGTCAAGTGACTGCATTCAATAACTCTTAATGGAGAGGGAAAAAAACAGGAAAGAGACAGTCACTCACAACACATTACAGGACACTGGTGGCAAAACCTGGAAGATTTAATGAACTTTTATTGAGGAATATGTTCCCACGGTGGGACATTGGCTCTACATACATACCTTCCTGTTTGGGGACCTCGAGCTTAACACTGTGATAATGGGTTTATTTGCATCAAGTAGGCAGCTGGCATATAGAGCAAAGAAAGAGGGTTTCCTTGGTGCCTCTGCATGCCATTTTCAGAATTTTCCATGGAAGGAATAAGGATTGACGCCAAAATCTTTGCATCTTTCATCACAACACTGAAAGCTGGGTAAATTCTTTACATGGAACCAAACATAACATAGAAATTAGAACTCGATTGGAAGATGTACAGTGTAATTTAGTTGAAAAGTATAACTCCGATTTGAACCATTGCTAATAAATTAACTTACATGCCCTTACCAATCTCCTACACCAAAGACTTTTTATTTCCATGAGCCACTACCAGTTTCACGGGTCATGACTGATATGCATTGCAAATATCCTAGGGAAGATTTAAATTAGTATTTCTAGGCTTATACTTTTGTGAAAGTGAACATCCTTTAGTGTAAGATGATTTTGTCACAATGATTTTGTGTGACCCTTTGACATGCCATATTCACACAAAGCAAAGACACACCCCATCCCACTTTACATATATGATTCATTCCTCTGTGTTGAATATCTGAAATCCTGCCATTCCTGACATTCCAATATACAATCAAGACAGAGAGAGCTGAACAAAAAGCAATCACATTTTCAGTCTCTGTAAGTATGCCACAGCACTGTGATATTGTAGTATTAGCTACTTAGCTAGAGGTAATGTTTTTTCTACAGTACTGGCACCCTGACTAGTTTGTTAGTTCCAGTTCTGAAATTCTTTGCCTACTTTCAGTCTAATAATGTTTGGAGAGTCTCACAGTTCACTGAACCAGTTCAGCCTCAATCTAAATCTAAATAAACATGAGGCTGTCTTGTCTCTTACACGACCTTGGGAACACTCAAAATTCACAATAAAAATCTGTAGGATCTATTTAAGTAACTGTGCTCCATAGCAGTAGAAAACATAACCAAGTATTAAGGAAGCTCAATAGTAAACTTGCAAAACACACACAAATATATATCAAAAAATCATTAGGCTTTTCTTGAAGAGTTCTCTCTACCTTGGCCACCCATGAGCTTTTTGCTTATTATTCAAGACAGCTGGCCTAAAAAAAAGGGATCTGGCTTCTGCTTATATTTATTAAATCTGCAGGAAGGGCCCATCAACCACAACAATGGGTTTTAAGTGTTTGCTGGGTGAGAGGAGAGTCCCATAAGCAGTCTTTGAAGTATCTTTTGCTGAAGGTAAACATCTGAAGAACATAAATAGCTGCTCTTCTTTCCAATGAGTGACCTTGTCAAAGTGGGTAGAATGGAGAGATGGGGGAGAGGTCCCATCATGAAAAGGAAAAGCAATAAAGGATTCCTTATGACAGCAATTTGCACATTTACTGCTCTTTGATATGTTAACTAGATTTTGCAAAATGGAATTCTTTGTCTTTTAGGGGTCCTTGGGCAGTGATAGCTCACAGTCAGAACAATGTTTTGCAATAGGCCCAATGCATCTTCTAATTAATAAGGTAACTTGGGCAACCTCTGTAAATCAGAGGTTATCATTATAACAGGACACAAGTGAATTGTTGTTTATAAGGAAGGAAAGATGCTCATAACAGCAGTATCATTATTTACTGAGCTCATTGACTAAAGTGAATTGTATTGAATACAATAGGATCAATAGGTTATGGGTCCTGTTCACTAAACTTTTACAAGCCATTTATGAACCTTTGATTCTACAAAACAGTACTTCTCCATTCAGAAAACTGAGAACGTAGCACTGACAATTTTCAGTTTTCATACTTGGCACAGGCTAAGACTCCGTGACACGAATTTTTCTGTATTGTGAAAAAACGGCCAGGTCAGTAAGTTCTCTCAAAGGAACAATAAAATATTTTTGAAGAGTAAAATATACTGGCATGGATGCATATGACCACTGTGGGAAAGCAAGTAGCTAATAGTCTAGCCTGCAGAAAGGCAATGACAATCCCATTAGGAGATAACACATGTTGGTCACTGAGATGCAGGCAGCAAACTCAAGATTCTTTTTTGAAAGTAAACTCACTTGTTTTATTGCAAACTACATGATGGTGAGTGAGCGTGTTCACTTTCTTGGATGTAAACATAGGAAGTTGCATTTCAGCAGTAAGTGAAGTGATTCATATAGATTAAGCAGGACTATTTAGGGATGTTATATGTATTTATAAAGTATTATAATAACTACATGATAGAGAGCTGTATGAGCTCTTAGCATCTTCAAAATAGAATATTGTCCCTTGTTTTAGTGGGTATGCCTCCTAATGTTCTAGAGGGACATAATAAGTTTTTTCTGCACGTTAAACCACTCATCAACAGCCCTTGCCAAGATTAAACATTCTTACTGAATCTCTTTGCTGGATTTGGCTGACGTAGACTAACCATTCTTCACAATGGTTAGTGTGGGGCTTTGTTTTGGATTTGTGCTGAGAACAGTGTTGATAATACAGAGATGTTTTTGTTATTGCTGATGCAGAGTCATGGCCTTCTCAGCTTTTCATATTGCCACACTGGCAAGAGGAATACAGAACCCTGAGAAGTTGGGAGGGGACACAGTGAGGACCGCTGACAAAAGGGATATTCCATGCTGTACGACATCATGAAGGGGGGATGTTTGCAACGATGGAATTTGTCTTCCCAAGTAACCGTTAGAGATGATAGAGCCCTGCTCTCCTGGAGGTGGCTGAACCTACTGCCTGCCCATGAGAAGTAGTGTAGCAATTTCTTGATTTTCTTTGCTTGCATGTGCTGGTTTGACTTTGCCTTTTAAACTGCTTTTATCTCAACCTGTGAGTTTTCTCGCTTTTACTCTTCTGATTCCCTTCACCATCCCACTGGTGGGGATGGCGAGTGAGTGGCTGTGTGGTACTTAGTTTCTGGCTAGGGCAAAACCATGACAATCTCTTTTCAACCATCTCTTTTCCAGACCTTGATGTCATACAAGCTTTATCTCTGTCGCTTTAAATGCCTTTTCCTCCTTTTGTTACTCCTGAAGTATTTACCCCACCTTCTTTAGTTCACGTGGATCAACACCATGGAGTAAGGTTTAAGGTGCTGTGAGAAGTTGGCAGGGAGGATGGAAATGGCAGAGAGTTGGCACTGAGAGGATGGAAATAAATATTTCAGAACATTATCCCTGCGTAAGTCTGCATCGGTCCTTCACCAGTTTGCTTCTGGATTTGACTGGGAGCTGGAATTAGTTCATAATAAATTACCTCTGGTTATACAATCCCACATACCACAAAACTTGTAGCAGAGGGAAGGGGTAAAAGAATCAGACAAAAGCAGTACAGTCCCACCCTCTCTATCACTGGAAATGGTTTACTCCTATGTTAGATCCTGGCAGGAACACAATTCTGCCTTGAGGTGAAGGACCAATTTAGATACTAGCCCACCAGAGTTCCTTCTCGAGACTGGTGAATGTGCTGGGAAATGCTGACTGAGTAAGGCTGGGTGACAGCAAAGGCCTACCTCTTCCTCCATCACTCCTTCATGGGCTTCTTGTGCTCAAGTAATGAGCAATCCTTGTTCTGATGGAAAGGAGAGACTTCAGCTCATCTGTAGATGATATTACAAGGAGGGGAAATGTTTTCACCTACCAAGAGCTGGGAATATAAATGATAGCCTGAGCAATCACAAAGTCATTCACTGAAAGACTGTGGCTGGCCCTCAGCATCTCTTTTAGCTACACCAGTCACAGTTCAGAGATACAGCCATTGAAGTTCTTGCTTTTCTTAATACCTTCTCTCTAATTCTTAAGGATTTATCCTTGATTTCTTACTTGAAATTTGGCTGGAGACTTTTTTCTTTTCTGTGTTCTGAATGTCCATTCATCACAACATGGGCCGGTGTCACCCTCCAGGGAATTGTCTTTCCATGATGTTCTCCATGTGAAATATATTGTGTGGCTTTGGTTTTTTTTCTTTACCTCAGCTCTTCTTGCACTAAACATTCTTGCTAGCAAAGGAATGTCTCAGAAATATATTCCTTGTTCTGGGAGAAAGATGAATTTATCACTAAAATAGAAATGTACATAAGCCAGTAGCCTGGTATTTGTGGCTGGCTGAGTAAAGATGATGGGTCTGAGTACCCTTTCCCGTGACGTTTCATCTGCCTCTGAATGTTGTGCCTCTGGCTTAATCCATACCTTTAAAGGCAAGAACACGTAAAACTCCTCATTGTCAATGACCAAATAATATAATCATCAGGTCACTGTCTACTTTCTGGTTAGAGAGGTATAATTCCACTGAAGTCAGATTTACACCAGTATCAGTGAGAGCAAAATTAGGTTTCCCCTATAGTTGCTCTTAACCTTTATCAGCAACACCCAGTAGTACTGAGATGGTAGCATTAGCAAACACAACACAGGGCTGATCTTCAATAACTGTTCTCTCATTTACTTTTTGCTGATTTATCGCTTCACTAATGACACAATAGATTTTCCCATTAGTTTATTATTATTATTTATTATTGGTATTAGTGTTATCCTGAAAGAAAATGAAAATAGAGAACTGACCTCATCTCAGCATAGCGTATTATTTTCAGGAGTTCAGAAACACTGCACAGAATGGACAGTTTCCATTTCACCAATGTTCAATCACTGGCATTTGTCTTTTGTATCCCAGAGCAATTGCATAACTCTAATATTGACCTTAACTAGAGCCCTTTGTTTCTCACCCTAACAGCCAAAAGCATTAAAAATGCGTGTTTACTTAATTTGTCCTGGCATGCAGTGTAATTACAAGCAGTTTGTTTTCTCTGTTGTAAAATATGGGTTAGAGGAGAAATAAAGTAATGTGGAAAATTAACACTGTGATGTACTGTATAGTGGAATAACACTAAAAACACTTAGCTATGTTAGTACTGGAGGTGCTATTTGTGTTGTGTGCAAGAGCAATAAAGAATTAAATGCCTCTTTCTAAACTATATTTGCATGATTTTCAACTGCAGTAAAATTAATCTGAGCTGCCTCCAAGTACAAAAGAAAAAAATTCTGAGTGAGCAGCACTCATGCAGCCTTTAAAATTGTACTTTTTTATTTTGTGAATTCCAGCACACTGCTTACCAACATCTGTGATTGATTCTTACAGAGCTGGACCAGGCAAATACATTTAAAAATTCCTATGTTGTGTCTAGCACTCATCAAACCTGTTCCTTTGGTATGGTTATGGCCACGTTGACAGGACCTTTCTGAGTCATCAGCAGGTGTGGACACAGAAGGAGGCTAGTGAAACAAAGCAGTTTTCTAGGGTATTATCCTTCTTTGTGTCTCTACAGTAAATATTGCATCTAAATCTAGCATTTCTCCACATATCTGTTAATTCTTTCTATGAAAAATTCACTCATCCCCTCTCCCTCCTTTATAAATATACCCTTTTCTTTCTGAAGTACTAAGACTTGACCTATAAAAGTAGAAATATCAGTCATCAGAGTTAGGAAAGTTTTATCTGTTTGTACCAAAATAGCCAAGGGTAAAACCACCTTCTTTCTCTATTTCTTTCTTATTCCTTTTTTTTTTTTAACTCTGCCTTCCCTTTCATATTTTCTGTGGAAGAGTTTTCAATGAAGCAATATGAGTTCCATTTCCCAACATTTATGTACACTTGAGATGTAAAAAAAAAAAAATATTGCTGGGGAAAAAGCATACCAAGTCACACTATTATAACTGCAAGAGGATTTCCCCCCCCCCCCCTTATTTTTCTGAGCAAAGGTTTTCCCCTGGAGGTATTTGTTAAAAAATATGCCTCAGGGCAAAAGCAAACATTCGAGCCCTTCGTTGCTATCTTGTTACTGTTTCAATTTTTTTTTTTTTGTGGTGAAGAACTGCCCCATGCAAAAAAATACATGGCTTTCCTAGAGTGAGACAGGCACTCTCTCTTTTCGATGAGAGTTGCTCAGTGCCCTTATTCTAGCCTCTGTACAAAAGAGTTAAACCACTTTGTCATCCTACTCATTTACCTTTTTTAATAACAAGTTGGGATGAATCTGAAAGACATGGGAGCTTTTAACAGCAGTTGAGAAGAAATCCAGCTTTAGCCTATTGCAGATTGAAGCTAGGAAAGTCATTAGATTAACCTCTCTTGACAGGTCAGGCTCAGCAAATATTCTTAAAAATAACTCTTCCAGTAATTTATGACCTTTGGGGAGCTTAATCAATAGTGTTAAGAGGAGAGGCAGCCAGACAGCACTTCCTGGTAGGAGAAAGTTTCTTGTCTTTGTAATGTTTGCATTCTGTCTGCTTGTATGCAATAAGACTGACTTGCCAGTGATATCATACCCCTTTTACTCCATCAGTTTTGGAGACATACATTTTTATTGTCAATTTACCGTCTCCTCTGTTATTTCATACAGTATCTAATTCCAACAAAAACCAATGCACAAATGTGATTACAAAGTAAGGGGAAAATGCACAGTTCATTTTCTTCCACACTCCCTCTAACCTCTCTGGATCATTTGAGGGAGAATGGTCTTCTGCCCCAGGATGTCGTAAGGCAAAGTCTTAAACATATACTTCATTTTAATGCATGATGAGCTACTCATAGTACTTAATTAGGCGTGTTCTTACATCCCTCTAAGATCAGCGCCTAGAGAAATTTTTGCTCTGTCTCTGTATTTTTTTGTAAGTTTGGATAAACTACACAAAATTTGAACATGCAAGTGACAACAATATTTCTGTATTTTTTAATTATTTAAATGCATTTTATCACCTGTGAGATTTCATCTAGATTTTTATATAATAAAAAGCATTACCCTGGCTATTCAATCATAGAGCCTTTCCTTCAGGGTTTAGTATTGAAGTCCCATTTTCTGAAACTGGAGACCCTCAGGAGAATACATTGATTTCAGTGGGGCCTCACATTCACTGTCTATACGCACATGCTCTAGCCACATGGACCTGCCCCAAGCAGGACTACTGCCCATCTTTCTCTGCAAGGAGTTCCAGGCACATAGGAAAGGATACGTTGTGTCACATTGTAATGTGATATATATAATAATGGCCAGTCTTCGCGAACGAAGATTTTGGGAAAGGTCTTTTACCTTTCCAGCCTGCGCAATGGATTTTTTAGGTGAGACACAGCATGCGCTGAACTGAGCCCACCCTTTAATCCTAAGGTTCATCTGCCGGGCCAAGCAAGCTTGGACAATGGCAGTGAGGTCCTCAGGACGTAGGTTTGTTTAGAGTGACCTTCTCATAGATGGATGGCCTCACAGGGCTAACGAGCTCCATCTGCCCGGGGGACTGGGATTCGAACCTGGGTCGCAGCAGTGAGAGTCCCGCATGCTAACCACTAGGCCACCAGGGGTCCCTGTAATGTGATAGTGCATTTATTTTGACACCACTGGGAGAATTACTGGATCTTGGCTTTTCCAATGTCCTTGGAATGGAAGAACAATTTTGAAACTCAAAAGAATAAAAATAATTTAGAAAGAAAATCATTCATGCTCCTGGTCTTCGCAGAAGTTTTAATACCCACTGCTTTAGGTCAGCTTTTTGTCTAATGCTAGTAACTACAGCTGAGACAAGACACCAACATTTCTCCAGAGCTATGGCAAAACTGAAAACTACTTTTTCCCCTCCCCTGCTTTTTGTCTTCATTGCCAAGCTGGTGATATAGAATGGTACAAAGTCCATTTGGAGGCCAGTAGCCATCAGTGTACCCCAAGGGACAATACCAGTTCCAGTCTTGTATAACATCCTCATTAATGATCTGGATGATGGGGCAGAGCGTGCCCTCAGCAAATTTGCCGATGACACAAAACTGGGAGAAGTGCCTGATAGGCCAGAGGAGAGTGCTGCCATCCAGAGGGGCCTCAACAGGCTGGAGAAATGGGCTGACAGGAACCACATGAAGTTCAGAAAGAAGTTCAGAGTCCTGCATCTGGGAGGAAGAATGCTGTGCATGAATATATGCGAGGGGCCACCCAGCTCGAAAGCAGATCAGCAGAAAAAGCTCTGTTGGTCCTGGGCACCAAATTGACTGTGAGCCAGCGAAGTGTCCTTGCTGCAAGGGAGGATAATAGTGTCTTGGACAACATCAGACTGATGCTGTCAGATGGCTTGTTTAGTCTAAAGAAGAGAAGGCTTAGGAAGGAATATTATTAATGTGTATAAATACCTGAATAGAGGGTGAAAAAGAAGGGATTCAAACTCTTTCAGAAGTGCCCAGTGACAGAACCAGAGGCAATGGGCACAAACCGAAATAGAAGAGGTGTTGTCTGAACATCAGAAAACACATTTTTACTGTGAGGATGGGGGACCCCTGGTGGCCTAGTGGTTAGCATGCGGGACTCTCACCGCTGCGACCCAGGTTCGAATCCCAGTCCCCCCGGGCAGATGGAGCCCGTTAGCCCTGTGAGGCCATTCATCTATGAGAAGGTCACTCTAAACAAACCTACGTCCTGAGGACCTCACTGCCATTGTCCAAGCTTGCTTGGCCCCGGCAGATGAACCTTAGGATTAAAGGGTGGGCTCAGTTCAGCGCAGGCTGTGTCTGACCTAAAAAATCCATTGCGCAGGCTCGAAAGGTAAAAGACCTTTCCCCAGATCTTCGTTCGCGAAGACTGGCCATTATTATTATATTATACTGTGAGGATGACTGAGCACTGGCACAGGTTCTCCAAAGAGGTTGTGGAGTCTCCATCCTTGGAGATATTCAAAAGCCATTTAGACACAATCATGGGCAACTTGCTGCAGGTGCCTCTGTTTGAGCAGAGGAGTTGAACACGATATCGCCAACTTGAGCCATTCTGTGATTCTGCAATTCTGTGAACATGAAACTCTTGGAAGATTATCATGAGTGGAAAGAGTGAACACACAGTCTTGCTCCAGATCTCCTTCCTCTATACTTTGTGGAATAAAATTGCTGATACTTTCCATGGAACACAGAAGTTTTCCTCTTTAAGCAGTGACACTGGTAGCCTTTAGCACCAATATTAGTTCGCGGCTAGGCTGTACCATACTTCTACCTGGGATTTTCTCAACAGCACATGCCTGTTTGCTCTTTATGGTCAGACCACTGATTGTGAAAAGCCCCAGGCCTATTCCACATGCATTACACAGATAGTCATCATGTTCACATTAAATCCATGGACAATTGGTCTTCACGGGCACAGAGTATATCATCAGGTTTTCAAGATATGTACTGTAGCTCAACCAGAGGAATAGGTCTACCTAGATACCAGGAAATGCTGGCAATCAAATTTCCATTAATAAAATTTTGGAGGAGGAAAAAACATGAAATTTTTTGAGAAACCATTTGCCTTTAATCAGTGACAATTTTTTCAAGTCGATCATAACTGATATTTTCAGTATTTTCAACATATTGTCATTGTTTTATGGTGAGACTTGGAAACTTGTAAATAATATAATGACTAACAAGGATCAAGAAAATGAAGTTAAAAATATACAGTATTTAATTATGATCTCTGAGCTCTCCTAGAGTTTGTTTCCCTAATTGATACTTTTGTAGATTGCATTGTCAGCAAGAGGGAAGATCAATACCCAAAAAACCTGCAAGCACACAACACAGCTTAAGATGCCCATAAATAAATATGTATGTTTTATGACTGAAATGGAACATTATAATAATTTACTGTGGCTGCTTGAATAATAATGAATAAAATGGATTACCAAGTAATTCCTGTATCACACTACTGAAAAACAGCCAATCCATGGCTAAAATTTCCCTGCCTTGAGTACATTACCAAAAGGAGAGAGAGATGGCTAGGCTTCGTGAACGAAGATTTGGGATTACCAAATGAATTTGCTTATTTTGAACGAGCAATATGGAAAAAAAAAGAATAAATGAAAACCTATTTTAAAAGCCCAGAAATTTTACTTATTACATTATGGTAAAAAAAAAATATGTATATATATATATATTTAACCTCAGATTGGTTTTCATTTTGTTGTTGCATTTAATGGAGTAAACCCAAATAATTTAAGTAATAATTTAACTTGTCATCTGCGGATCTTGTGACTTCTAGGAAGTCTTATAAACTCAGCTTATACCAAGGATGCAATAGTTTCTGTCAATTTCTGCTGCAGTGTACTTATAAGAAACGGAGGAACAGAGCCCATAAGCAACTAGAACAAGTAAGCAAACAGGCACAGAAATGCTATCTTTCTCCTTATATAATGATGTAGGGTGCAATTACATTTTATTATTCTTTGTGAGGCATTATAGAAGTCAGTTGTGACCTCAGAGTTAGTCATATCATCATCTGAAACATATGGCAACAATGAAAAAAATTAGTGGCATTTACTGTGTTCTATGTCCCGAGTAATAACATTCTCTCCTTCCTTGTGATACACTATAAAGCAAATACTTAATTGATATTTCAATCCAATGTATTTCCACATGTGAAATTCCTATTTTCCTTTGTGGAACATTTTCAATACCAAATCCTAAAAATCATGTAGCAGGGCTGAAGTGAATGTCATTAAAGTTTGTTCTGCAGTTGTCTAGAGTATGGACTTTTTTTTCCTATTTTTGACACAAGGTTCACGGATGTTTAGGCCTTCTTTTGAAAAGTTCTCATCTTCTACATATGTACTCAACATAAGGTTACCATCTCTATCTGACTCTGTGCATCATGTATTCATATTCTTACATAACTTTTGTCAGATACAACACTGACCAGTGCAATATAGGACATCCAGTTTCTTTCAAGACAGACTGATTTCTTAAACCAGCAATTAACAGTTGTGGTTTAGAAAGCTGAGAAACCAAGAATATAAATACTACCTCTCTGTCTCTTATAAACACCTGCTTAACCCTAGCTGGCAACTAAGCACCACACCACTGCTCACTCACTCCCTCTGCTTTGGGACTGGAGAGAGAATCAAGAGTAAAAGTCAGAAAACTCATGAGTTGAGCAAAAGGCATTTTAATAGGTAAAGCAAAAGCTGCACACACAAGCAAAGCAAAACAAGGAATTCGGTCACCTCTTCCCGTGGGCAGTCAGGTGTTCAGCAATACCCAGGACAGCAGGGCTCCGTCAGGTGTAATGGTGTCTTCGGAAGGCATGCCACCACTCCACTTCCTCCTTCCTCCCCCAGCTTTATATGCCGGAATGACTCTATATGGTATGGAATATCCTTTTGTCAGTTGTCAGCTGTCCTAGCTGTGTCTCCTCCCAAATTCTTGTGCATCCCCATTGTCCTTGCCTGTGGGGTGAGGTGAGTAGCAGAAAAGGCCTTGATGTTGTGTAAGTGCTGCTCAGCAATAACAAAAACATTCCTGTGTTATCAACACTGTTTTCAGCACAAATCCAAAACACAACACCAAACAAGCTACTGTGAAGAAAATTAACTCTACCCCAGCCAAAATTACCACTCTTCCATGTCCCATGCTTCTATTTCCTCATGTTGAAATAACAGCAGACCTTGGACAATCACAATGCAATTAATTTGATTATTTTTTGCCTGCTATGATGTCTCTAACAACCAATGTATTATTAACTTCTGAGGAAAAGGTCCTCCATCAAGACTCTTACTCTCATTCAGCACTGTGTTTCCTGTGCTCACTGAAAGTATTTTCAACACACATTTTCAAAGAGAAGATTTTGTCTATGCAGTGCAAATGTATGATTCTGAAATTCAGTGCTGATAAGTGGCTACCGACTGTCAAATTTTCCCATATTCTGAAATTTCATCTCTTTCCTTTAATATGTTTTTGCACAAATGGGGAACAAAATTGTCTCAGGAAGACCTCATATGTGTCTCCTGTCTCCCCACTGACCTATTGGCCGGAAGGTTCCATGCCATCCTTGCTGATAACTGCTTCAGTATTTGCTTGTGTTTTCTTTCCTGGCTAAAGAATTTTCAGACAGACAGTTTAGGAGTTGCTGGACTACAGTGTTTGTATTTCCAAGAGGACATATCACTGTCCAATGAAAACCTACAGAGCTAGCGACAAATGACCCAGGTGGGCAGTGTGTGATGTCAGGCTAGAAGTATTAAATCTAGGCCATGTAATTAACTAGGGACAGTTTTTTTCACCCTATTTTTTCCCTCTATCTAGATTCTGGCTCTAGACTGAATATAGTATTTTGAAAAGAGGTAGCAGTTACTGATACTTTTAACTTTTTTTTCCCAGGATAATTCTCCTTTCCCAGTGTGTTCTTGAATGCATGAGGAAATCCTTTCAGCCTTTATTGAAATCAAAGAGTTACTTGTGCAAAGATTGACAATATTGAAACCATTTGTTTCAAATGTCTTAATTTGAAAATAACCTAGAGGCACTTAGTAGACTTACTTTTTTTGTAAGCATTTGATTCACAGCTGCTGAAAAAGGTTTTATCACATATGAAACTTGTGGCATCTGCTTTGTTATGTCAGAATGACAACTGGGTAGGATGCCAGGATGACATGAAATAACATGAAACAATCCATTCAGCTGCATAGAAATTGTTTAAGTGCTTCTCTTGTGTGGATAACAGTATCCATTGGAAAGAGAAAAATCTGTACAGACCATGAAACAGATGTTATATAATTCCCCTTCTTCTATGAATGCCCATAGGTGCAAAAACCTGTGGCTCTTCAGATTCTACAAGCACTTGTATGGCAGCATTTTCAAAAGGAGAAAAAACTCTGCAATGACCAGCTGGAGTTCCCACTGTAGTGGAAAATAGTAGCAGAGTTTATAGCCTTTCCCTTCTCCTTACAAGTGTATATGTTATTTTTGCAATACTACTTTTGTAGGGACAGCAGTCTCTTCCATTTTTGTGCTCATAAAATAACAATTCTTTCCATTCCATAAATCAATTTGAAGAATTTTCAGGTGCTATATTAATATATAGATAGTTACTGCGCATGAGAGCTTTATTAACCAAGGCTGAAGAAATAGGGCATATAGTAAGCTGGAAATGCCTGGTTTCCTTAAGAAAAAATGGCTCCAAAGTTTTGAAGATTTTTGAACACTTGGGACAACTTAAGTTTGCTTCGTATCATTTGAGTAGATACCAAATGCTGTACAGAAACAAGTTTTCGCAATGTAACCAAGTTTTGCAATACGGAAGAGACCCTTCATGATGTGTGTATAAAACCAGTCATTCACTACCGAGACTTACACATGGAAGTTGAAAGAACAGGATGGATAATGTGTCACTTAATGCCTGATGACAAATTAAGGTCATGTTTGTATTGCATGACCATTAAGCATCTTATGACAATTGTGTTGGGACAAAGATTTGTTCTGGTCACTGCAGATGAATTTTGCTTTAATCAAGCAATTTTGTGACAGGCCTGTCTGTTTGGTTGCTGCTTGACATTCAGGATGTAGCTAGTTTCAGAGACCCTTTGTTGTTTGCCCAATGAAGATCTTTGGTATATTTTTACACTTAAAAGTGCTAGACATTAGGGCCTGCTTTTCAAACTTCTCTGGTCTATCAGTGGACAACTCAAAAGACAAGTCAGGAGACCTTTTGAAGCGGAAACAAAATTTCAAATCTTTCAAGTCATCAACAGCATGGTAGTACCCTGCAGACTATGACATTCACATGCTTAAGATTATTAGACATGTGAAGAGTTTCGTCCCCCATCCACAGTACAATGCACAGAATAGGTGTTATCTAAATTTTATACATGGGAAAATGAGGCAGACGTGGTCTAATGACTTCTTTGGGGCCACACCGGAATCCACGGCAGGATGCTGAACACTGTTCTGTCGCAAACTTCCTGCCAGGGATTGGTCTTCAGTTTTTTGTCTTGATAATGCTTTTTGTTAGCTTTGCATGCCTAAATTAACTAGGAAAAAGCTTGGAAGCATCAAGAACTCTTTGGTTTACTTCTTCCAAAAACATTTTAGAGTCATGGTGCGCTGTTGTTCTTTTCATACAGTTCAGTTTCCTTGCTGTTGGACAGCAGCTGACAGAGCCAACACACAGTGCTAGTCTTAATTCAGGTTTAAATTAGTCAAAAAGAAAGTTTTTTCTTATACCTTCCATCCAGGATTATAGCATGGTGCAATTGTGATGTGCTGATTTTTTTTCCCAGAAGTGCATTGTCATGGATACTACTGCTATTACTCACAGCCACTTTTTTTCTTTCCTTCTACAGAATACATGTAGACATAGCACAGACTGAGACATTTGTGCTAAACATCAATACTTTGTAGGCAAAATTGATGCCTCCTTGACAAACCTACTATTTCTGCTATGTTTGAAAAACATCTTTTTGAGTAGCTTTTCCTCTGTTTGCTCAGTTCATTCCAAACCATAGGATGTTTTTATAACATAGCTTTTCAAAAGCTACTTGATCAGACAGGTTCGTCTGTTATACATATAGTTCTCATTATGTTATATGGATTAATATTACAAGTCCCGAAGGGAATGTCCCTGGATATTTTCCCTGTGATAAAATAAATTATAATTGTATATGAAATTTCAATGGTGAGGTGAAGTGTTACAGGTAAGAATTAAGATACACTTTTAGACCTCAACAAGAAAGCAAACATACCTCCTTCCTCACTTATGTCTGCCATTAATTTGAAATGGTAGGCCTGAAAAAAAGAAAAAATCCAAACTTGGAGGAGACTAGATTCGTGCATTCAATAATTCCTTCAAATTCAGTGGCCTATTCCACCATTACCATGGACTAAAGTAATTTCTCTTGCAAAAATCCTTCTGAATTACAGTGTATACTTGTTAAACACTGATTCTGTGTGTACATCAAAAGCTTCCTGAACAATGATGTGTATTTCTATTATATAACACTCTTATATCTTTAAATGACATAGACTAGCCACACAAGAGTAAGTGAGACCTCACAAAACCCCAGCAGGGCAATATGCTCTGTAACACATGGAAAAATACTTTCATTTTAGCAGAATTTTGAAAACACTTGTAATTGGAAAAATTTTCCTTTATAGTCTATTAATAAAAGTATTATAGGCTTTCTTTTGTCTTTTAGAATGTCTTGCTTGATGTCTCAGGATTACTTTTGTTCATAGTCAATGCTTTTTTTTCCCTGTAAACTATCTTGGATTCACTATACTTAACAGGTAACATGGATTTAAGTGGAGGAATACAGGCTGCTTGAGGAAGTGATTGAGTCACCACTTAAATACAAAGTATTTAAAAGATGTGTAGATGTCATGCTTAGGAACATGGTTTAATGGTGGATTTGGCAGTGTCAGGTTTATAGCTGGACTCGATGATCTTCAAGGTCTTTTCCAATATAAATGATTCTATGATTCTATAATTACTGAAAACAATGGTATTATTGGACTGCAAACATTAATGTTACCCTTATGCAGAGATTTCCAGCCTCAAATGATGTGCTAGAAATAAGAAAATAAGTTTTCTGTAGAAGCCTTTAGTTATTTTTAAAGCTGCAGAAGACAGGAACTGGTGAGTATACTACTAATTTATAATGATCACCCCTTTTATTTCATAGAACATGGAAGTAGATCGGGTCACAATCAAAAGTATTTACAATTCTATGAATGTCATCAGTATGCTGCAGTACTGCAAAGTTTATACCTCAATCTTTTGTTTAGTAAAACACAGAAGCATTTCAAAACACCTTTATTGATCTCTGCCATTGAAATGTGGTTGCTTCTAGGTTTAACTGGAAAACGTAGCTGCTAAGTGCTGCACAAAGATAGGATGAACAGCAATATTACAGTATCAATTTCACAAAGAATTTTGGTGGAATCTCATCTAAAATTTGGTCATCACAGTGGACTGAGATTTCTTCTGGGTTTTGCTGTACGTGGTGCATAAATTGTAACTGTACTTCCCTAAAAGAATTGGTGTAATGCTATGCTGCTGCAAAGCAGGGTGGGTTGTTTTAACTGTATACACGGCTTGAACGGACTTAGATTTTACATTTGAAGACATTTGGCATCACTGGATGTGCAGTATCTCTTTCAGGTGCATATTCACTGGTGTAAACACATAAAAAGAATACAGATTCTGTCCAAATAAAATTATTTCTTGGACTAACTGTATTTAAAAATGATTCCGCTCCAGATAGTTTGTCAGGGTTAATCCACAGAATCCATGTGCACACAAGCTCTTGCTTGCCCCAGCACTTTTGAAACAGCAGAAGTCTGATTCTCTGATTAGCTGGTTGTTTTAACATGGTATCAACTCCTAAATTTATATCACAGATGATGAAGAACTGTTGAGAGGTATCTTAAAAATATATGGAAATACTGTAAGAGTAGCCGTAATGTAATGTTCCCAAATTGCAGGTTTGTTGACGAGGCACTATAAATACCTGCAAAACACTTTGGGAATAAATTCTCCTGGTTAAAATTTGAAGTTTACTCTTTCTTATTTGTGCTTTGGATGATAAATTCAGAATAGAATTACAAGTTTTTTATGCTCAAGTGGCTTTTTTTCCTGGACTACTTAGATTTCTGCAGCTAAAATGATGAACTGGTGTCTGTGCTTATGTATTTATAAATAACTCCAAGTGTAGCCAGAAATTATGAATATCAGATGTTTTTCTTCTGTTCTTTCATAATCAGTAGATATAAATTATGTATAATCAAGGTATAACTCACTTGATTGTTCAGATTAAACATAAGCTTTGTGAATGCCATTATTCCAGGCCTTAAAGAAGTGAAGTTTTATAACAGCTCTAGGAGACAAAGCAGCACAGAACTTGAACAGCAGACATATCTTATAGCAGCCTGTAGCGACAAAATTACGTGAGGAAACAGCGAATTGAAAGCATTTCTATCATTACTTATTCAAATAGAGTTTTTCTACAGAACATCAGAATTTTGTGAACCACTCCACACACAGAATTTGGGTTCACTTACAAGCATACAGGCACACATTTGAGGGATGTAAGTGGAGATACACATCTGAAAGAGGTGTGTAAATTCAAGATGATAGGTTTGCAGCACAACCATAAACTAGAGAATACTGCAAGAACAGCTAAAATTACACTATAAAAATTAAAATGTACAAATGGAATAAAAGTCCTTTAACCTTTGAATGTCTAAAAATAAAGACATATAATATGCATTACTGTTAGTTTATTCAAAATATACTCTATCATTACTGACACTAGTGGAAAGAATGCTTGACAAGAGAAAGATTGTAAACCAATATTTTATGTTTAAGCTTGTCCATCTTATAGTGGGTAAAAACCAAAAAACCCCAAACAAAACCAGACAAAAAGAAAATCACAAAATACCCAAACCTAAGAACATTAAGTGACACTGTAAGAATGAATATATGTAATTTAAATTAGGAATGAGTATTTTCTTCAGGAAAACCCCTTGAAGTAGAATCTCCCAAAGATTTTCTGGAGGTAAGCCACTGCTATTTGTCAAATGTCTTAGTATTAATATGCTCTCCTGATCAAACTTATAACTTGTAGCACCATAAGGGAAATCTCACTGACAAAGTTTAATATAGTTCTGAAGTGTAGCTGTGGGTCACTCAGCATGTTGACTCAAAACATGTTTTTCATTTTCTACTCTACTCCTCAAGTTTCTTCTAGTGGAATATCCCACTCTTCATTTGTAGATGCCTTCATCTTCATTTCACATAAAATCACATTGTATATGTGCCACGGTCCGAGGGGGAAAGGGAATGGGACGCGGCACTGCAAAGAGGGTCCGGACACAGGTGAAGGGTGAAGGAGCAATGCCACTTTATTGAGGGAGAGCAGGGACTTAAATAGGGTAGGTCTGAGGGGAGGATTTAGAACTGGGGAGGAGCTTGGGACTGACAGCCCAGGGAGAGTCAGGATTGGGAGATAAGGGAGAGGTAGGTGTAACTCTGGGGTATCCAGGGGAAAGGGCCAATGGGAGCTCACCCTGCACTGCGGCAGATTCCAGCCAATCAGTGTCAGAGGAGCGGGAAAGCAGGGGAGAACAAGGGAGTAAACAACTTTAGGCGGGAAAGTCTGAGGGAGAAGAAGGGCTAATATGGGGGTACATCAAAATCTCATAAAAAAACAGCAGCAAACAGGGGTACAACAGTAAAAACACATAACACAATAAAAACTGGGGAGCAACAGTCAGTCTGGGGAAAGTCCATCAGGTATATTCACAGTCCATTCAATTTCTGTAGAGCTCCCTCCACGCTTTGTATCTTTCCCAATCGGATTCTGGTTTCTCCACATATATGTATGAGAAATTCTGAAAAATTTGGACTACGGAAATTAAAAAATACCATGGAAAGATGTCTGTCCAATTATACTAGGACCAAGACTTTAGCAAACCAGATGCAAAATCCAGCAACTATGAAAAACACTATAGCCAAACAGCATTCAAAATTGAGTTAAACTTGTGGTTAACTTTATCAGTTATTCTACAGAAATAAAAAATAAGTAAACAATCTGAAATTCATATTGAAAGGAAAACCACTTGTGGTGACCTGAGCCTTTCATTGAGCAAAACTGATTCTCAAAGAAACAACCGGGTGCATTAGAATTTTCTGCATTGCAAAATACTACATTTAACCAAGGGAGAAATTACACTTGCAACCAAACGTGGAGGGAGCTTATAGTTGACATTTCAACATACCAAGCAAAATTTCCCTTTAAATGTTTGAAACTAACTATCACAAGTGAAAGTGCAGATGAAAATAATATCCACGATCAGTAACATTGGAAAAGCTGATATTAAAACAGCACTCTAGAGTTCCTTGAAAAGACCCATAGATCCTAGAACATCTAAGGAAATAATCTTAGTAGAGTCCTTTGTACTGTTCCTTGGCTATATAGGTCCTTGAGGATCCTGCTTCACTGTGTGACTTAGCTGAAAGTGAACAGTACTCCTTTCTCTGTGCTAGGCCATATTTAGAGGAATTTTCAGTGTCAAGAGTTGAAAGGAAAAGAATAATTTTCTGTTCTTGTTCACTGACTACAATACAATCGAAAGGGTAAATACTGTAAATTAAGAGCTATGACAGTTGCTGAAGCATAAGAGATCAAATGAAAGAAGTAATATCAAATGTAACTCAGCAAAAAAACCCAAAATGCATCCTGTGAATGTAAACAGATATGATCGATCAATCATTTATGGTGCCACTTGGTCTTCCTGAGGTTGTGGTTCTAGCAAGGTCAACAACTAGATCCAAGGGCCCTGATTATGAATCCTAGGTATCTCTTTTCATTGCAGTACATCCAATGTGGATTGTAAAACATCTTGTTCTAACTATATGTTTGATTTAGAAACGGGTGGGTCTATTTGGATGGTGGTTCCCACTGCTTTGGTTTTTTATGAGATTCCCCACTGGGCACTGAGATGAGTAAAATACATCTAGATTTTACTCACTCAGCAACTTACTACAGGAATTCCTGGTTACATTATTTTATTTTGAACCCTATTTTTATACCTCCTGCACACCTCAAAGATGCTCTTTTTGATGAAAAGACAACATGCTCTTCATTACTCAGGCAACTCTTCCACAGATTGCTTTCAGATGGAGTTTTGCTGAAAGGAAGATGAATGCCACTTGAATATAGCTTCAGGATCTGTAAAGAGCAGTGTCCTTTATGTCAGCTTTGAATAACTTGTTACTGGTCTCTTTAAATTTGTCTAACTGTATGATAGGGTAGATCTGTGGCAACCAACATGGACTATTTATATTTAATCATTTTTAGAAGTAACATTCTATTTCTCTTTCATGTAGTATACTTTCCTTTTGGTATGCAACAACATTAACAAAATTAAACTTTTTAGAGACTGTATTTTGAATATGGAATTGAAAGAAATAAGAAGAGACTTGAATGGACTAAATCAGTGCCCTAAATGTATAAGCTGAAATGCACTCTTAGTAAAACAGGTTTTCTAGAATACAGCTAAGTAAAAATATCCAAGCACTAAAGGAAGCATAAAGCTTACAAACCCAAAAGTTCTCCATTCTTCTTCAGCTCTAGTCCCTATTTCTTATTAAGAGTAAACTTAATTTGAGAAATTGTAGGCTGCCATTGCCACAAAACAGTCCTCCTTCAATAAGAAAGTAAAGGTCTTTAAACCAAAATTAAACTGCCAG
Organism: Neopelma chrysocephalum; assembly: GCF_003984885.1. Taxonomy (NCBI): domain Eukaryota; kingdom Metazoa; phylum Chordata; class Aves; order Passeriformes; family Pipridae; genus Neopelma; species Neopelma chrysocephalum. The sequence continues at coordinate 26,846,475 of NW_020897695.1, forward strand.
GAAAAAAAAAAAAAAGAGTAGCTTTTCAAAAATGCATTTTTTCTCCCCCCAAAAAGTACTTTGTTGTATTTTATTTAAGAATGACTTGTCACGAGAAAGAACTCAGGGTAAAATAATTAAAACAGTTGCATAAAATTTCAAGAGAAAATGTCCATAACATACATCCAACTTCGCTAATCTGTTTTGTATCAGAAGGAGGCAACCAATCCAGTTGAGGGGTTACTCATGGATTTCTGACAGTTTACACAAATGAATCGAAGAGGTTCTTACAAGGACCATGGACAGTTCCACAGCTGGAGCTGCCTGCCGTCCTGAAGGGTGCCGAGTACCAGTCTGCAGAGCAGAAGATAGGTTCCTTAGGGACAAAACTCTCACCTTGGTCCTTCCAGTTATACACCCATGTCCAGATACAAAAATTCAGGTGTCTTTTGTCTTATTACTATATACTGTAATTTTTCTACTGAACAATTATTCCAAAATTACTTCTGGCTTGTCCTTCCTTTTGTCATATTGTAATTTAATTTTCAATTATTCATTATCCACTCTCTCACCACTTAAATAAACCCCACCATCATGTACAACTCTGATATCTCAGTGTGTCTATTGTCACTTTTCAGTTCTTTGGCATTTTCTAATTCCTAGACTGACTTCTTCATCTGATAGTTATTGGATGCTCGGTTCTCTTTCCTGTCCTTATAGTCCTCCCAACTATTGTATTCCCCACCTATCCATTAGTAGTCCAAAAACACTTCCCAGAAATTCATACACTCAATTCTCCTTCTTTGTTAACCACAAATATAAATTAACCACAGAATCATCAAGGTTGGAAGAGACCTTCAAAATCATTTAGTCTAGTCATCAACTCAGCACCACCATAATCACCCCTAAACCATATCCCCAAGTGCCTCATGAGGATACCTCTTGAAAACTTCCAGAGATGGTGAGTCTACCATGTCCCTGTACAACTTGTTCTAATATCTAGCCACTCTTTCAGTGAAAATATTTTTCCTAAAATCTAACTTGAACCTCCCCTGGCACAATATTTAAGGTCATTTTGTCTCATCCTTTCACTTGAGACATGGCAGAAGAGTCTGACACCCACTTATTACAGCCTCTTTTCAGGTAGTTGTAAAGAGTGATAAGGTCCTCCCTGAACCTCCTCTTCTCCAGGCTAAACACCCCCAGTTCCCTCAGCTGCTCCTCATAGGACATGTTTTACCCCAGCTCATTCTCTCAACACAAAAATTTCTTACTGCATTCCCTCAACCACGTTGAAATATCCCATAAATTAATATTTTAAATTTTTAACTTGAAATACTGCTATTGTTGTTGTCACGCATTCTTTGCCCCACCAAGGGAGGCAATAGGCATTAAGCTGACTTACTTATTGGGAGGAAGTGGTAAAAAAAGCCCAAATTAATTTCAAAGAACAATGTTTAAAGGAATAGAGAAAAAACTGTGTTGACATAGAAGGCTATTTCTAGACCATTTCAGCTGTCCTGAAGAAGATATTAGAAATATTTAAGCTTAGAACAAAACTGGTCAGCGTGCATCATCTCAAAGTCTACTATATGGTCTGATTGTAAGTGGAAGGCAGAATAATTGGTTTGAAGGCAAGTGCGAGAAAAAACCCAGAGCTAAACTATATTAAAAGAAGAACAAGGGAATACTTTGCTTCACAGAATTGTTAAGACAGCTTGCTGTAATTCAGTAGCAGTTATTACCCTTTAACAGCTAGCCCACTATGCAAGAGGGGCTGGACAGAGTAAGACCCTATAATCCAGTATTAGGGGGTATATCCATAGTCTGGTGTATATTCATAAGAACTCCTCTGCCAGCTGATGTTAGAACCTAGTACTTATGGCAGTTCAGGTTCTGAGTTCTTCCTCTCTAGGAAAGACGGGGACTTAAGTAAATATGACTGCAGCCATCAGTATTACCAGTTTCAGCCAAGTATTTAGGGACATACTTAAAAAGTAGCACATGTGCTCTGTGAAGTCAGGGCCTACACAGGATTACACTTTTTTATAGTTACACAATGTTAATCTGAAATAGTGGAGGTAGCCCAGGATTTAGCTGCGCCTTATCCCAGTATTTCACAGAAGCTGATTGGTGTGTTACCCCACTAGTAGTGGTAAATTGGAGCATCACAAGCTGCAATAAGGACAACCTTTTATGAAGAAAAGGTCTTTGAACATAAAAATGGTGAACACAATAAATCTTCTTTTCTTGTAACAGATACGTATGCTTTCATTTTAGAAGTAAATAAGCTATTTTACATATGACATATTTTGTGGCAGACTTATTTGTTTTTCCATATAGTGAAGATTTATTTTGCATTTGAAATTTCAATTTTTTTCCAGGAATTAAATTCAATTTGATTTACTGTATGACCACACCAGCTGGACATTTTTTTGGCCTATAAACAGCTATTTCATAGAAACATTTAATGAAAACACTACAGACACTTTAGAGGTATGTTAAAATGAATGTTCACAAAGCAAGTAAATACCATATAATACATTCAAGTTTGTGTATGTTATGATTAATTATTTCTGAAAAAAATTAATGAGATTTTTTCACTTTCACTGTCTACTGAGTTACCCATCACAATCATGTGTAGCATAAACTGATTTTTTTACTGGTTTTTTTTTATCACAAACTGAATTTTTTTATTAGTTTTTTAAGAAGACACAAAGTTTTAACCAGCTTCAGTTACTAAAATGTTGACCAACTTTAAAATGAGAATTATCAAAAGCACAAACATATTATCAATGGTATCCTGTGGCTGGAAAGAAGGTTGGCCCTTCCTACCTGAAGCGCAAAAAAATCTTCATCAATTTAGAGAGGGAGAGAAGTTAGAAAAAGATTGGTTTTATCCAGATCAAATGTAACTGATGGTGAGAAACTGAAGTCAGGTCAGAAGAAGCTGCTACAGAAAATGGGGACATGGCTCCAAGTTAACATTTTTTTCAGTAATACTTCAATGGGAAAAGTAAGCTCAGTCACCCTACAGGTGAGGGGGTTCTTCAAAGCATGTTCTGAAGCATAAATGACACACAAATGCAGGGATGTGACATTCATTTTGTAAAGAAACAGAAACAATTTAAACTGAAGGCAAAATTTTCAGTCTTAGGAACCCACAACTTTTCACTCAGTCTGAAAAACAGGTAAGATGCTGGAAATAGTCATGGGTTCTAGATCAGTGATCTTTTTCTTCTGAAGTGCATCTGTAGGTAGAGACTGGGCTGTAAACTGCCTTCTGTAAATCCAGGTCAAACTGTCTGGAGGTAGGCACCTCCAAACACTGCCTGAAATCAGCAAAGACATTCATGTTTAGGACTAACCATAAGGTAGTGAATGCAGCAGTGCAAGCCAGGCTACTTGAAGAGAGATGGAGAGCACAGTCAGAATTAGGAAAGGTCACTTCATGGACTGTTTTCCCAAAATTCTTCTTGTCTGTACATTCACAAATAGGATTGCCAAAAGTGTTCACTTAAAGAAACAGATGTTTCCACTTCCAGACCACTGTCTGCTGGATACTCATTTTAAAACTGATGCTTGTTTATCTTCACAAGCTATATTAAGTGTCAACAATGGTGTTCAGAAGTCTTAATGGGATATACTTAACAGCATGCATACACTGTGGGAAGTGCAGCAGTTCGTGCACCTCTTTGTCATTTGTAGTGGGTCTTACAAAAATAATCATGACTTTCCAAAATCTGAATAACAATAAAAAACATGACTAACTTTTCAGTTATGAATATGTCAACAACAGCAATTAGATTTTCTTTTTAAAAGAAATCATACAACAGTGTCAGCTGTCAGAACTCCCCATGGTCTAGTATTCTCCTTTGTGACAGAATTTTTTAACTGAAAATACTGAGGTTTCCTAACATGACAGTGGGGATTCACTAATCAGTGCTGCAACGCCAAGTATATCTATTCTTGTAACCAGACTCTGGCTAAAGGTGTCTGTGAAATTTCTGAGACTAATAATGACCACAGTATTTTTTTGGCCTCAAAACCAGCATATTCGATTGTTTGTAGATACCTTGTATGCAGTTATATACAGAAATAATCACAAACTAAGCACTCACTTCACAGATAAAGTAAGCAGATTCTGTCCAAATATTCACTGTCTCCCAGGTCAGGAGAATTCTCCCTTTCAATAAATTTGATAAAGTCCAAAAAGCTGTGAACAACTTTCAGATAGATTTTGCAGTTGATAAAAAGATATACATATGTGTGGCACTGAGCGAGATGAGGTTTTTTTCTGGTAGCCTACATTGTTGCAGGTCACAGACACAATGACCTTAAAGAAGGATGCTGTTTCTCTCCTACATATTTGTTGTCCTCTCTTCAAAATGCGTAAGAAAACAGCAACAGAAGAGAATTGAGGAAACAGTCAGCAACATCAGCTAGAAAATGTCTGGACCCCAATATCGCTGCCCTAATGTTGAGGAGGTGGTGAATGTAAATCTTATTGTTGATATTTAATGCTATCTTAGCCCAGTAAAGAGAGTTGTGTGTGGTCTGCATCTCCTGCAGCGTAATTGGCAAGAGTGGGAATGTTTGGTAGCATTCGAAAAGACAGTAACAGATACCAATTATGGTAATGTAAGACAGACTCAGACACAAGATAGTAGAGTTATCTTCTTAATGCATTCTCTGGAGTTCAGTTCCAATTTCTGTGTTACCCAAATATTGCACTAAGCCTTCTAGAAACTTTGTATCCAGAAAGTCCTGTTGGCACAGGGTTTTGATGAAAATAAGTAGGTTTGATTCTTCTTCATGGACGTGAAAAATGATGCACTACAGGTTGTGTTTTTTTTGGATTTGAGGTCAAAACAGAAGCCTCATTACAGCTGTTCCAGGGTGGCTACTTTCTGGCTCCAAGCAGACACCATGCTGACTGCATCAGCAACCCAGAACTGCAGTGCCAGACTGTGCCAGGTTAACAACTCCTCACTGGAATATTATTACCTAGAAAAATGCAACATGGGCAGACTGCCTTCATGCTCTGGCAGTACTTAGATCCTGAAATATTTCACTGGGGACTGCTGTGGACAGTCAGGCACAACAGAAAAGCCCTAAGGTTGAGTCCTAATGTTCCAAGATGCATAATGTTAGGGTGTGTTAATAATGGTATTACAGTCACAGTGGTTCTTCTTATCCTCAGATTCTGTGCCCATATGGGCACAGAACTGTATTTTGGTTTTATGACTAAAACACTGTTTGGCTGTTGTAGAGCAGTTCTTGAATAGCATTGAAGTATTTTTGTGGGAGTTTTTTTTGGTCTTTTTTAATCTTTGTATTTGAAGAATTCATGTGAGACTTGTTTATAATCAGAGAAATTAAATAAGTCAAGACTTCTGCCTGAAATATCTACAATGTCTGTTTTATGTGGCATAAACCACATAACAGAAGCCTTTTTAACCAAGTTCGTTGACTTGCACACACCTCTCCTTTGGAACATTTTTTTAATCAATGGGCAGAATTTTGCCTTATTAGAATCATAGAATCATAGAATCAGCCAGGTTGGAAAAGACCTCTGAGATCATCAAGTCCAACCCTTGGTCCAACAACACCAGGGTTACTAGACCATGGCACTAAGTGCCACATCCAATCTCATCTTAAAAACCTCCAGGGATGGTGAATCCACCACCTCCCTGGGCAGCCCATTCCAGTGTCTGATTACTCTCTCTGGAAAAAATTTCTTCCTAATATCCAACCTAAACCTCCCCTGGCAGAGTTTAAGATTGTGCCCTCTTCTCCTACTGCTGGTTGCCTGGGAGAAGAGACCAATGTTGCCCTGACTACGACCTCCTTTCAGGGAGTTGTAGAGAGTGATGAGGTCTCCCCCGAGCCTCCTCTTCTCCAGACTAAACAGCCCCAGCATCCTCAGCCTCTCCTCATAGGACTTGTGTTTGAGTCCCTTCACCAGCCTTGTTGCTCTTCTCTGGACCTGCTCCAGCACCTCAATATCCTTCCTGAACTGAGAGGCCCAGAAATGGACACAGTACTCCAGGTGTGGCCTCACCAACACTGAGTATAGGGCAAGAATCACTTCCCTGGTCGTGTTGGCCACATTATTCCTGATCCAGGCCAGGATGCCATTGGCCTTCTTGGCCACCTGGGCACAAAGCTGGCTCATGTTCAGCTTCCTGTCAATCCAAACTCTCAAGTCCCTTTCTGTCTGGCTGCTCTCCAGCCACTCTGTGCCCAGCTCAGTCTTGATTTTGGGGACCTGCAGGAAAGTACTACTTCATGATGAATTTTTCTCTGAGGACAAATTGGGGACTAACATGAGCCATGGAGCCACAAGAATGGTGAAGAGGGCTTTCTGTGGGCTAGTGAGCACTAGAAGGCTTATCCAGAAGCCCTGAATAGTGCTGGTTGTTTATGTCACTTCTGTGTCAATTTGTCACGCTACAAATTAGGCATCTCTTTTCATGGCTCAGACCTATCCATAGCGGAAATAAGGGTATGCCTGTAAATTAATTTCCATCCTTCCCCTTTTGGATAATCAGTGAGCTAAGAGTTGAGAACACAAAGGCAGAGTTTTCTAATAGAGCAGCAAACAGAGCTACTTAAACTCCTTTGAAGACATTATCATAAGTCTGTGTATATATAGTCACTTTAAAATAATATTGGATCTGTAACTTTGCAAAAACATGGAGTGTAGGCAAAGCCATCACCATTAAAACATATGTTCTTGCCTTCTTTTTTCTCAGTAAAAACATCAAATACAGAAGGAAATTTATATGTACATTTTGACATAAAGCAAGTGCATTCCAAAGGCTCTTGCTGCAGTCTTATCTCAGCCGAACTGTGTGGTGCGTATGGCCCTCCACCAGAATGTCTCACAAATCTGTACAATGTTTTATCTTTACAAAGAGATTATTTTGTAATCACAAAATATGCTTATAGACCAACTTGGCAAAACAAACATACCCCATGGTGGTATAGAACATTGCCCAGCATTAGGGGACTGTGATACTGCATATTTTATTGCTGACCACATCATAACTTTTACCAACTACATCTGGCTTCTGTCAAATCTTGGAAAACAGCAGCCTAGAAGGTTGCCTGTGATTGTAACCGGGACCATGAAACCAACTTTAGGGAAAGTTAAGACAATAAAAGCAGGTCAATTTCCATGTTTTCAGCATGAGGCCACTACCTTGTAACCACCCCAGTTAGTTTTGCTAATGCTTTCAAGAATACAAAGGCGAGTAAGAACTCTTAATTCACTCAGTACTGCCACCATTGTCATGACTTGGGCAGCAGTGGCACTTGCTCACCTGCCTATTGTCTCTTTCAGAAGTTCTCTACATCTGAAAGGCTATCAGAGAAAAATGGTTGGGATTAACAGAAATTAGCTAGCAACATTTTTTTTCTGGTCAAATTGGAAACAAACTGGCTCCTCATTGGGAAAGTTTAAAGAAAGCAGGCAAGGGATTATAAGCTGAAGAGGAAAATCAATGGGTAATGTTTCAATGAGCAGCTCTCCAGAGCTGTGCCCTTCACTGACACCTATAATTATCAAGGTGTATTTTGCTACTGGAATGTCAGGTGTCATTGGCAGAATCTGTGAATAGGCTGAAGAGCTCTTCATGCATTTTGATTCCTTCCGCCTGATCTACTCTGCTGTGTTGTTATTTCATGGATTATTTTCTCCTTCAGTACTTAGAAAAATACATGGAGCAAGTTAAACCCTGTGTAGCTCTGTAAAAGTGTGTAATTTAATGATTTATTTGAAGTTGTATGAAAGGTATTTGAGAAGTATTAACATTTTTGGAGAATGCTTGTTTAATATACCTTATCCTGGTTAAAACAAAAGCATATCAGAAATAAAGAGAGTTTCAGCACATTGGGTGATACAAAGAGAACTTAATTTAGCTGTTTTGTAGTGAGGAGAACAGTGCTGGACAACAGAATGGAACCTGTGATGATGGTAACTCAAAATGTTGGAGGAATTTATTATAATATGATGTAAGTCAGAGTGACTTCTACCCTCTTCCTACAAGTTCAAGACATCTGAGTTCTTGCTTATTAATTCATGGTGGGCAAGAGGATATCATTCAGCTATTCGTTTATTTTCTGTTTTCTTTTTATTGTTCTAGAAGAGGCATCCTTTGCAGTAGTGCAGTGTCACCTATGAGTTCTGCTTAGTCTAAGATCAATGGAAGAAAACATCCTCCAAAACTAGTCTAATTTTCTGGTATCAAGCTTTTGCGTGAACCTAAAGTTTGGGTAAGATCTGGCAAAAGACAAACAATGCTCTCAGATTCCTCTTCCTCCATCCTTCATAGCCTCATACTTTGCTCCAGAAAACTCTACCTTTGGTGTCTTTGTCATGTGGTGTATTCTTCATGGTGAGATATCCAACACATATTTTTAATCTCATTTCTTTGTCCTCTGGCACTGTGATAACTGGCCTTCTAGTGTAATATAGTGGCATTAGTACCAGGAGGTTAAACTTCTTTAACAGGCTCTTCTGCTGGACTTTCTCTAGCTCTGAAAAAGTGCAGAAATGTATTGTGACACCTTTAAATGTTGCATCAAACCATGCAAAACAAAGAATTCCAGGAAACTCTGAGGGCATTGCTTTCATTGATAAAGCAGATCTTTCCAACTCCTTTTGCATAGTCCAAGAGAAAGCCTGAAAACTAGAGGCAGCTGGTACATTCTGCTTGCCCTTTAAACAATCCCTGCTCAGATCTACTGGAGCTCATAGATCAGTAATGACAGCTTACAAATGACAAGACCAGAAAATAATAACAAGAAAAACAAAACATCCCACTGTATTGTTGGAACATTTCAGAGCCCTTTAAGATCAAGCACTTCAGCCTCTTCCCTGCCCCAGTCTGTCAGAGGCATGGAGTATTCTTCTACCCAGCATCTCCCTGTTGAGCAAGAAGCAGGTTACAGGAAGTGGTCACCATTACTTTGGGCTGTGAGGATACTTCTATATCCATTCCCCTTCTGTTGTTACCTTCTTTCCTTGGACTGCCGGTGTGGTGGCAGTTCATATTACATGTAAGCCAGGTTCTCAGAGAGCCATGGTGATACAATACTAGATCAGCCGCTTCTCAGCAGTTTCCAGCCCGCAGCTGCCCTCGATGTCTGTGTGAAATGCTCCAGCCGTTGAAATCACCACCCTCTTCTACTTCACCTGTTTTCCCAAGTGACAGATACAGTTTTTGGCTCTGGATTGAGATATCTTCAACTATAGGCCATCATTTCATGGTTTTCAAAGCATTTATGGGGAAGACCAATGAAATAATTCATTTGTATAATAAATTTAACACTTTTTAGTGAAAAACTTGCAGGGCATACACAATAGCCTGTTTCTAAAACAAAATTCCCTTTCCCAGCCAAGGCATAACAGGGGTTAGTGCACAGTATAGACTAATTGCCTACATAATTTCATTTTATGAAACAAAGTGCTTATAAAAAATTATAGGGTTATATAAAAGCATGTGAAAGGACTAAGTCAGCTTTGTTTTCAGCCTCATTCAATAGTGGCAGCATTTAGAAGTGATGTGAACTGTTAACATTTTCTTGGAAAAATACGTCATAACTTTCGGTTAAGGTACCTGCCTGTGTTTTGATGATATATTCTCTTGTCTTATTATAATGTTTGCTTTCAGGGTTTTTTTTGCCCCTCTTTCTTTGCAAGAGAAATTGTTTTGTTCTCCTAGCCCCACTCAGTAAGTGAAGTCCCTCCCTGTCCCTGGCTTGGTGTCTCACATCCTTGAACCTGTGTTGAGCCAATCATTTTTCTGGCAGCAAAGAGATGAAGAGAGCTCCTTTGGCACTTCCCTTGGGTCATGAGCCAGAGCAGTCAAGGGAGCGTTGTGTGTATTGCTTCACTGGGATCCTCTCTCAAATCCTTGGTGTCAGTAGTGTTAGGCTACAAGGCCAGCACATAAAAGAAGTTTTACTACTGGGTGAGTAGCAATGTCTTTTTTTTTTTTCTTTCTGTTTTGCTGTGCCTCAAAATAAACAACAAGAAAGGAAAAAGTAGACAGTAGGAGGTAAAAATACAATGGGAGCTGCTGTTGCTGGGCTGTAACCTTACTTGGATTACTCTGCATCAAAAATACCTGTCAGCCACTAAGGTTGAGTGGTGGCAGGTTTAACATGACGAGACCGCGATGACTTCGGACCTCCATAAAATGCACAAAACAGAAGTCATGGTGGATATATAACCTTTTCATTGTTAAAAGAGAGCATTTCCTCAGCAGGAGAGACACCAGGGTGCAAAACAGATCACAAAGGCCTAGATTTACCTTCAAGATCTTAGCTCTTGCAATACTGCTCTCCAGATAGTACAGAAATAGATTTATTACGTATATTTGCCTGACATGTTAGGGTGCTCTCCCTTAATTAAAAGCACAGCCAACGCCCTGATAGCATCATATTGCTGGGACAAAACAAAATGATATTATCCACTCCAGCTCTTATCCCGGCTGCTGGGAACATAAAGTGGATTAGGAGGAGAGGGGGAAGGGCAATTTTGAAAAATAGTGGTACAACAGCAAGCCTGTGATCTCACCTGATTCAATCTTTTCAGCTTTCTTTCTTTCTTTCTTTCTCTCTTTCTTTTTCTCTCTATTTCTCTTTCTTTTTCTCTCTCTCTTTCTCTTTCTTTCTTTCTCTCT
>NW_020897695.1:26857157-26982637 GCF_003984885.1 Neopelma chrysocephalum
TCTCTCTTTCTCTCTTTCTTTCTCTCTTTCTTTCTTTTTCTCTGTTATACAACATATACTAAAGCAAGAAGAAAAAAATCTTACCGCAGCACTTACTGTTATCTTTTTATCCATTCCAACATGCAAATTCAAAAGTTGTGACCTGAGAGGCAGCTAACACTGGAATTTAGAAGTTGTTCACAGTTATGCTTAGCAGAAGTTCAAGATAAAAAACAAAACACAGAAAATCTTATTATCATAACAAGTTGCACAGTGAGAGACAGACCTCACATAATGTAAAATCAATCCACCTAAATCTCTCTGTAGTTTGAGCTATTTCTGAGATGGGCAACAAAGCTTCAGCATGAGAAACACTGAGCTCACACTCTCTATGTGAATATGCGTATGCTGAATAACCCGCCTGCCTCAGGTGCCGTGCTCAAAATGGATAATTCTCTAATGCACGTGTATTTTACCTAAACCTGTTTTTAAAAGTTTTGGGTTTTCATGTATATGATTAAAATTGTGGTTTCTAATGCCGAGGCCAATTTCTTGTTTTCGAGGTGAGGCTGCAGCTTGCTGTGCTGCAAATGTCACCTGTGAGGCATTTGTTAGGGCTGCACTGCATGCCGGTTAATCTGTTTACTTATGCAATGGTGGAAATGTGACCTGGCTATTGTGGTGATTAACAGAGTCAAATATCCTCACATTAACTAGTGAGCTGGGCAATCAGGCTGGATTATTGTTACATTCAATTTAAATTACAGTGGCATGACAGGTCCTGAGGTATTTAGTAACGGATTTCACAGCACAGATATGCTTCATGTGTAATGAATAAACTCTGGAGAGCAACAAAAGGAAAAAACTAAAATAAAAAGGTATTTTATGATCATTGTGAAAAATTTATGGAGTGTAGCTGGCATGAAATTCTATAAAATGAACTGGCTCCAACCAGTCCAACAACAAAGCATGCACTTTTCTTCCCGCTGCTTATGAATTATTATTACCAAGTCCTCCTATGTTTACTCATTAGCATTGAACCCTTTGCAAAACTGTGATTCAAAATTGAATTCTTCTTAATTGAAAATACCCCCAGTATGCTGGGAGAAAAAATGAAGGGGAAAAATGGCAGCAGCATCACAGTAGGCCAGTTAGCTCTGTGATAGTCAGAGGGGGTGGCTGCTCTGAACTTGAATGTTATTCAGGATTCACAGCCGGACTATACAAAGGAAAAAGCAGGTTGCTTTCAAGTTGTTCTGCACACTGACATACATATAATTTAAATATTTAGCCACCGGTGTGCTGCTGCAGTGCGTTAGCCCACTAGCACCATAGTGCATTAATCCTGTTCTCCATGCGACTTGCTGACTTTGACCTGTTTTATGCTCTGTGACTGAAAAACACGTAGCACTTTGCTTGGGGAAAAAAAAACCTAAACAAAACACACTATGATCTCAACACACATTGGTTTCAATTAACTTTTAACCATTTGATTGCGCTAATTCTTGGCTGTTAGCTGTTGCAGAGCTGGCTGTATTGATTTTGAACAGAATTAGCTGAAGCACAAAACAAAGACTGAATTTTCACAAAATAACCTTCCTTCTTTCCATTTGGTTCATTGCTTATCTGCAAATATTTTTGCAGAGGCTGTTTTCATACTGATTTTTATAACAAGAAAAGTTTGATGAACAATCAAACACTTTTGGATTTCATCCAGTATGATCCAGCATTTATTGAAGCATAAGAGAATGATGTTATGGTAAAGAAGTGTTGAAAAATGTCTTATATATCAAAAGATACAGAAAACTGCAAATAACAAGTGTCAATGGTAAAAACATTGAGGTTGGTGAGGTGTTCATGTGCTGCTTGGTGGACCTCGACTAGGGAAGAACTAATCAAGCCTCACGTGAAAACCTTGGCTTTGTGATCTTGCATGTACCAATCATTTAAAATTTTATGTAAGAGAACCGAGAGTACAATGAAGCTTCATTTTATTGCAGTCTGATGTAAAGCCTTTAAAATCAGGGACCATTTTACAAAAGGGAAGGAGAGAAGAGTGTGACATCTATGCTGTGGCTTATAAAGGAAGATCATCCCGGTGTGACCATGCAATGGTAAAAGAAAAATAGCAGGTTTTATGCTCTAACCTTTAGCCTCAAGATGCAGAGCTCAGTTCCACCTGGTCAGAAACACTTAGAGTCCTTCAAATCCAGTCTTCTTTGAGCATCACTATGAGCTCACCTTTGCATCTCCTGGGTGCTTCTCTGTTGCAGGGAGTCACTGTTGGAGACTTTTCCAGGTGTGACAAGAGAACCGTGAAGGGGACAGATGCACACTCAAGCTGGTCTACGCTGCTGATGATTAAGGAAAAGGTATTCCTTTCACTAAACTTATAAGAACTTGTACATTTGGTGTCTAATAATCTATATTAGATTATATTTTAAAGTATTAGTGGCAAAAATTTTCAGGGAGTATACCCTGAACTCTGAGTGTATAATTACTGGCCATGCGGTCCAGCAAATCCTGCAGTGCTCTGAGCTCCCACCAAACTGCTGAGGAACCCAAGTGCTACAAACATCTCGTGTTGCAATCTGCTTTGTACATTCCCTTTGAAAAGTGTAGTTTCCTCCACTGTCAGTGGAATATCAATGTCAAAATCAAGAGAAGATTGCATCTTGAAAATCCTCAGTTCTGTCAGACGCAGTCTTTTACTATAGTCGTGTGCAGCTCCCCATCTGGCAAGATGCAGCTGCTGAGCTTTCTGCTACTGAGTCCTTTATAAAACTCAACACCTGTTAAAGGGTTTTCACGTGGAGAAATGTGTATTTTTAAAATATTTATTCAAAAAAGTCAGCATGCTGTGGGCCACTGAAATTTTACACTTCATCAACCTTAGTGTTGTAGTTACTGCTGTAACACATTCTCCTCCCATTAGAATTTCCCAGGCAATGGCATTTTGCTAAAAAATGTTCATATGCTGTCCACTCCTCTCAAACCAGTTTGTCACAGTACACTGGCTAGTCTGAGGAACTTAGTCTAGCCTTCAGCTCAGCTTATTTTTTGCAGACAGTGATGAGAATGGGTCATTTTGCCATTTCACCCTTAGGCAGTCACCATTGCTGGCGACTTTTAACATTCTCACTCCCTCTAACTGTCACATGAGATGAAGTGGGAGGATACATGACGATATGGTTCTCCTACCAATCAATAGCCTCAAAAGTATGTGCAAGAGTCATCTGATCAGAGAGTCACTTCTGTGTAGGAGGCACAGATAGAGTGCCAAATAGCAGATGCTTATTGAAGATCCTAATGATTTTAGCTGGAGAATGGATCCCCAGGTCCCTTAATTCTGCAGACTCTTCTTTTAGAAAATAGCAATAAATAAATCTTATGCTTTCCCTCTGTTCAAACTTATCTTTAGGGCTTTTCTGCCTCCCAATGACATAAAATGATATGGTTTCACTATGCAAAACAAGAACATTATGCATTATCTGCCCTCCTGTGTCCAGGACATACTCACTCAACCCAGAACTATGCCGTCACATCAGTAAAGTTAGTAACCTCAGGTGACCAAAGCATTAATACTTTATCTGTCTGAGCTGGCTGTGTATCACATCTACTGCCTATATAAGACAATATAAAGAGGTTTGTGTAAGAGACAGAAAACCAGTGAGCCTGATATACTAATACAGTAATCTAAATTATGCACATTTATCTAAATTATCTAAAGTATGCATGACACAGAATATATTTGAGCTCCCTATTTTAAATGACTTCTCTGCAGTAAATAGCAGCAATCTTCTGAAAGGGAAACACACAAAGAGTCTGCAGCAGTCCCCTTGTTTAGAGCCCAATGACTCACTTGGTTGACTGAGATAGCTGCTGATTGCATAAAGATAGATGGTTAAAGAAAATGATGGAAGTAAATTTTCAATGAAAACATAACCTTTTCCATCTTGCTATAAATTCTGTCCAGAGCATAAATCAGTATCAGTTACATGCATTAAAACACCAGTTCCCCAATTGGGAACACAATGCCCTCCCCCTTGCACATTTTAAAGGACATGGCACTATGTAGAGAGCGCAATAATTTCCTGAAGATTCATGAGCAAGGTAATTTGACATACCTGGTGCTGCCCAAGTCCAAGTTTAAGTTACTATAAATAAAAAGGGAAAGAGTTTGTCTATGCTGCTGTGTGTGTGGTACCGAGGCATTCAGAAGAGTCAGATGCTGTGGGCATCCAGTTCATATGCTTTGACGCATCACATTTCACCGGGATGCTTGACGACAGAAAAGTTTGCGAATGTTGTTCAGTATTTGGAAAGAGCCTGGAGTCACTGCAAACATTTGAGAAGGTGACAGCAATGTCTTTAAAGGACTTCTTGTCTTAGCAAGGGTATTTCTTATCATTTATGTAGTAAAACCATTCTTTGAATGTCAGCAGAATGGACTGACTGTTGGCTGAAGACTGACTTTGAAGGCTGCTTTGGTTTGGATTAGATCCAATCTAGTCCATGGGAGGAGGAGTGGGGGGGAGGGGAAATTGCACCAGGTTGCTTAATTAATCCGGATGCTTTGCTCATTAAACCTTGAACTTCCTCAGAGGACAGGAACAAACTAGCTTGCTCAGAGTAAAATGAGTATAACATCAACAAAAAGCAAAAGGGGGCGGGGATGGAATTATTTAGAGTGGCGAGCCTGTATCTGAACAAAAAAATCGTAAGGCAAAATTTTCTTAAGGGTGTGTGAAATGTGAAAAGTAGACACACAGGCATGTGCAAACATCTGCACATGTATATGTGTAAATAAATACATTACAACCCTGCCTAAATGTGGTGAAGGATGAAGCAGAACCCTTTGCTGTCCCTTTTTGCCCTTAGAATCAGTCAGATGAAGTAACGCTGAGACAGTGTTCCAATGGTAAAGGCTCTGCACCTTCGTCCCAAGTGGCTATGCAAATTCTCCTACTAAAAAAGGATGGGGCTTCTGTACAGCCAAATTTAACCTTTTTTCTACTTCCCTGAGAGGGCGAGTCTTTTGTGTGAAGCTTGCTCCAAACCACTCAAAGACGCCAGAGAACCTTAGAACTGGCAAAAATGTAGGTGACCTACTCTTCAGGACTAGAAGCTTGGTTTAGGAATGATGAGTGATTTTCTCTTAAAAAACCCCATGGGAGTGGAGATAATAGCTGCAAAAAGAATTCATCAAATTTGCATGCACCTGCAGGAGTAATTCCCATGTATTAAATCATTTGGCCATCAAAAAGCAAAGCCCAGGACTGTTCTTCTCTGACTCACTGACATTTCTGCTCTGGAAAACCAACATCAGTCTAGCCAGAACTGCAGTCCTCCAGGAGCTTGATGTCAAGTGTAGACAGCTGATAGGGAATACTCATATGTGGACAACCAAGCAATAAACATCCCTATAGTTTCAAAAATCAGCTAGTTAAACCAAGCATTGCTGTGGGGGATTCTGCTATGAGTAATCATATCTGCTTTACAGAAGTCACCATTGTGACATGGTACTTCCAGGAACAAAAGGACAGGGAAAGAAGAGGTATGCATTGCCCTTAACCTAAAAACAGTGAGTCCACATTAGATATGAAGCAGATTATGGAGCACCATGCCTCTAATGCTGCATGGGTGTTCCCATCTATACTTGGGCTAGACTGACAGTGGCAAGAGATGGCAATCTAACATCAGAATAACCTGGGGGGGAAAAAAAGGAAGGTAACCCTCTGGTTCATATATCTAACCTCAAAACAAATTTAACAGAGGAATTTTCTTCAAAGAAGGCCAAAAATTTCCCCCTGAAAATGCATACCTAGAGGACTATTCAAAACCACATAGCTTCAGACTGCAGTTTCCCTCATGGTGATTCTTAATGGGAAGTTGTGGATGCCCATTCAGAAACTATAAAATGTGTGTTTCAGGATCAAAAATATCAGTAGATTTAGGAGGATTTGAATTCTATAAGTTACTGTCATTCTTCTCTGCTCATTGCTGCCAAAGAATTAGCGAATAAGAGTGGAAAATACAGCATGGGTCCCACAATGACAGATCAAAATGCAGCCTTCTCTGTTGCAGCATCCTCCTTTGTGCAGGATGTCTTGCGCTTACATGGAAGAAATCAAATAATTAGCATGATGAGACTTCACGACCAACAAATGAGCACAACAAGAGGATTTTGTGTGTGTGAAACCTTCCAGCCATTTTCTTCTCTGGGGCTGTGAGGGTTTCATATGGGCAGATATCAACCACCAGCACAGCAGCAGTGGCCCTTTCACACAGATTGGCAGTTCACTTATGGATCCTACCCACTTCTTGTACAATCTGCTACTTTCCTCCCTTTCAGTTCCTTTTTGTTTGCTTGTTTTCATATTCCACATTTCCTCAAGAGCACAGTACTTGCAATGAATCAGTATAACATATTGGTATAATACAGCTGGTTTCATCACGGGGACCAGATTCTGCCATTCTGGTCTGTGAATTTTCCCTTGAAGCCTTTACCAAAGCCTTCTTGCTGCTGTCTTATTTAAAAAAAACAAAGCCACTGAAAAACATCACACCTCAAGCAGTAGGAAACTACCAAGTCATGATCATTCCTCTTCAAGGCTGGCAATTAGTGTCAGTCTCCTTAAAATTTGTGAATAAGGTTCTCTGAAAATATCTGTGTAACTGTGAATTCAGTAGGGCCAGTTTTGTTCATACACTGGTGTATATCCATTGACTCAAGTAGAGTTGGTCCTGATTTACAATGAAGAGAACCAAGACAAGCATTCCTTTCTTCCTTTTTCTTTCGTACTTTGTTTTCCCCCGCTGTAAACATTGATCTTATCCACAGTGTGGAATCATGAATTTTCCTCTATCTGCCCCAGGCTTAGTTGATTTTACTATTTTCACAACAAAGTAGCTTTTAAAGTTATGAATAGTGTCTCTTCCTGCCTTAACCTGCCTTTCATTTTCACTGTGAGTAGCACACAATTTGATAGAAACCTACAAAGTGGTTTGGTAGTGGAAGACTCCATCCCCTTCATCCCCAGCTGCACACCTAACCCTGCACTCCAGGTACATTTGAAGTACCTCTTTGCTAACAAAGGTCACACAGGGATGGCTGCAGGGGGACACATCCAGTTCAGATGCTTAAGTGCAACAAATAAACAGGGACAGTTCTCTGTATTGTGGGTCAGCTATGGTCTTAACATGGAGGTTTATTGTACAAAGTTTCCTATAAAAATATTTCTTAAAACAGCATCCTGCACATGGAATCAGGGTTTTTAAATAAATTTAGAAATGGAGGGGGAAAAACCTATGCTGCTGGGATTTATAAAACTTACGTATCACTGCAGAACACCTTTTTGCCGTCTTTCAGTGTTCCACTTACCCAGCACTAATTTTTTTTTACACACACACTCAAAACTTTGCTGTGCAGTATTGTTTTTATGTTTATATATTGCTATAGTGAATTCATCATAGTATCTGATGCTGCTGAAAGAAGATTTTCTTCTTCATCAAAAGCCTAGGATATTTAATTTTCTCTGATTTTTATTGAAATAAATTTTTTTTTTACTCTTAATTTTTTTCATCTCTCCTTCATTCCTAACTCTTTTTCGCCTGCACCATGAGAGTGCCACTGGCATGGCTCTAACATGAGAGCTTGGTAGGAATTCTGAAGAAGTTTTGAGATGAATCAAAATGAATTTGTCCAGCCTTAGTTCCAGTATTAATTAAATATATTGAATAAGCAGTGTCTTTTGCTGTTAATACATGAATGAACACCTTAGGAAACTCCTCTTTTACAGAGAAGAACATGTTCCCTGAGGTTGCTTTGCCATTTTTAAAAAGTGATATTTAACATTGCTACAAGCAATTTGTTGTTTAAAAGAACTGATTAGCACAGTTGTTGTCCATCACAGTATGCTATGCTCCCCGTGTTAAAACATTAGCCAAGTGCTATCCTATAACCATTAAATTACCTTCAGTTTCAATCAGTTTCCTAACATAGCCTGATTAAGAAAGTTCTGTTTACCCAAATGGGATAAGGTGACTGACCAGATGTTCTGATTTTAAAAGATCTGTTGGTGTCCCAGTGACTTCCGCTGGGACATTGAATTGTCCCAGATTTTCCTGCTGAGAGCTTGAGCAGCACAAAAGTTGCTTGCAAGGTAAAGCCCCTTTAGCCACTAAGGAGTTTGGAAAGAAGGATTAAAGGAGGATCCCCCTCCGAGAGTTGAAGATTCATCCAATGTGGTTCAGATTACACATGAGTTATTATAAATAAACGTGCTGGTGTCCTTTGCTGGAGAGAAGCTACAGAAAAAAAGAAGAAAAAAGCAAAAAAACCCCAACTCTGCAGCCTAGAGCAATTTCAGCAAAGCAGACTGCCTTTCCCTGACATAGATTTTGCTTCCACTACATGCAAAATGCTGTGGAATTCCTAATATACTTGGCTCCGTGGAGGTTTCTGTGTCTGTGTGTGTATAAGGGGTAAGGGAGGAGGGCAAGGGGGAAGGAAAAAGAGAGAGAGAGAAAAAGAAAGAGAGAGGAAATCCTCTTTGTCCTGTGAAGTGCATCACACAGACCTCCTGTGTTGTAATGTAAAACCGCCAGGGTGGCTAGAATGACCATATGCTGTGACTGTGAGTGCTGTGCCTGTTTAAATGTAAATTCACTCTGTATCAGAATAAAAGAATATCTGTTTAATATGGAATGAAGACAGTTTGGCAGGATATGCACTACTTCAGGTAAGCCAGAATAAACAGTAACATTGATTAAAAGGAGCCCCCTATTCTGCACCTGTCATGTTCGCCCCTTTTGCCACAAAGGCCTCATTGGTTTATTTACCTGTAGAGCTGTTATAATATTTTGGTTTCTAAAGAGATTTGGAAGCCACCTGCCATACCTTTGGCGTTTCTTTCACAACAAAGCACTTCAGGCTCAAGTGCAAGAGCCCATTGTTCTGCTCCACAACATGGAAAAGAAGATGAATCCAGAAGCACAGGATCCAAACAGAAATTATTATTGATTTAATCACATAATCAGCAGAAAACACTTCAGGCTAAGATAGCAAATCCATAACAGCCTGCCCACATAACCACCCTTACAAATTTACCAGCAAACCACTGCGCACACTTAGCAAACAAGAAGAGCAAGGGTCACCTTCACTTGGCGGCAAAATATTGACATTCCTAAAGCTTAAATATGTTTTGAGTTAAGTGTTATCAATCAGTGATAAGAGTTGAATGTCTGTTAAACATAACTACATTGGCAGAAGGATTATAGAATGCTTTCTTGCCATAATCTAGAAGCATCTTTCAGACAAAACTCTGCTTGAAATCAATTGTGCACAAGGAGCTGCCTGCTGAGACCCATTCAGTGTCATACAAAGGAAGAGAGAGTCTCCCTGTGATCTTTAACCATAACTGGTTATCTAATGAGACCAGGGCTTTAATTTCTTTTCACATCAAACATAGAATCAATGCTCTGGATTCAACAATGTGTGTAAACAGGCCGTGAAGCCATCTCTTCAGATGGCAGCCAATTCAGCCTTCCAAGCCCCCTGGCATATTTATTTCAGTGAATCCCCCTTTAGTTCCAGGTAACTGCTTCCATCATGTTGCTGCTGGCTCCCTCCACATGGATGGCAAGGCAAAGTCCCTCTTGTCAGACACCTTTTGCTAGCGGTGTAAAACTTGGGCAGCTGACTCTGGTAGGAACATGGGAAAAAGTATTTTCAGGTTTCTTTTCGAATCAGTTTATGAATCCTCTCTCAGTTTTAACAGTTACTACAGGCTATAGTCCGTCTCCTCTTCATATCTTGCCATCAAATGACTGGATGCTGCTTTCAGTCAGACAAATGCAAAACTGTAGTAACATCACTGTAATTTACTTTAGAATTACACAGGCATAACAGGTGACAACCTGGTGCAAATGTGGAGCAAACAGTGGCTGGAAAAGCCTAGCGACATTCCAGAGAGGATTAAAATGAGGTTCAGCAAAATGATTCATTCAGCCATGCTCTGAGATATTTACAAAGTGAGCTTTTTGTTTTAAGGAGGGCATTTTAAAGCATCAGTGTCTATTCTTAGAGATTTTGAAATTTTATTCTGCACATATCAGGACATATAGTATAAAGACAACTCCTCTGGCATCCTGACCTAAATAAACAAAAGGACTTTCCCTGGATTTTATGCTGCTTCTACTCTTTGTCTTTACTGAGAGATGTGGATGGTCCTGTTGTGTGGATCTGATGGGCAGATCAGCCTCTCTACTGTGTTAGGCTGTGCCATCTAGCTGCCCATAGGCTATGTTTGCCCTCTTACACAGGCTTGCTCCTCCAGGAGATGTTGACATCTCTGTGCTTTATTGTGGCTAGCTCAAAGCACTCCTAGCACAGAAGCTAAGACACCGTGAGCTTCAGCCATTCATTTGGATTCAAACTGGTTCATCTATAACTCAGGGAGCTGTAGCCACCCCTTAAGACCACATAAAAGCTTGCGTGCTTTTGTATTTTCATGTAATAAGTTTCCAGTAACACATGATAATCACCCCTAAAAAAAATACAGTGACAAAACATTTGATTGGATACCTAGGAGCCTGCCTGGGAAGACAGACACTGGAAGTACCTATACATAACAAAGGTTTATTGAAATGAATCATGCTTTTCAGACAGACTGCTGCTGTATTGAGCTGCTTTGAACATCTCTGGGATTTAATTGCTGAAACTGATTTGAGGGTTCAGATTTGTTTAGCTGAGAAGCACCAGTTAGTGGGTAGACATTAAAGAAGTGGTAAAATCAGAGTTCCTTCTCACTGCACTTTCCCTCAAAACCCATAGCTTTACTCCCCAGTCAAAGCTGTTTTGACTACACCCACTGCTCCAGAACAGGGTAGGAGAGGAAGCCTAGCTGTTCAAGATGAACTGTTTCAACCAAAGAGGAGTTGAGAAGCTGCAATAGTAGTATTGTCTCTCTTTGTTGTGAGTGGTGGCATGAACAGAGGTTGATGCTGCTAGACCTGGATACCAGTGGGGAGGCACCTCAGAGGTGGTGAGGTAAAGGATAGGGTCAAATGGGGGGATTTACAGGAATGGGAGAAGGAGTCTATATGATTGAAGGTGGCCCAAAAGACTAAGCTCAGAAGCAATTTGGATCCTTGTTGCTTTTGTTAGTACAGTTCCCACCACCATGGTGGTGAGGAGGGTCTTGGACAGTATGATTGTATAAGTAGATCAACATCTGTTCAAATGATGTAGTGGAGAAAACTGAACTGACAACTAAAATGACACAAAAGATCAAAACAAAATCCAGACCCCTGTGCATTCAGCAAATGGCTAAGAATGGCTGTGGAGGCTCAGGTAGTGAAAAGCAGAAGCAATTTTAGATGGGTTGTAACAAAAGAAAAAAACCCAACACAAATCAAAGAAAAAAAAACCCCAAACCCCCAAGAACAACTGAAAACAAATAGTTTGTATCTTCTTAAGTTCTCCTTTTTTTTGTTGAGGTGGGGGGGAAGGAAAGACAGATTTTTAATATGATGGTCTACTATATTTTTATCAAGTTAGTCATGAATGTCCTGGTATGTCTCAGATCTCTCCCATCACTGAATTTATTTCAAAACTGAAGTGGACAAGGCCCTAAGCAATGTGATCTAACTTAGAATTTACTGCTGTTTTTGGCAGGGGATCGGATCAGAGCCATTCTAGAGTTCCCGGCTAACTCCAATTGTTTTATGATTCTATGATTTTTCCCAGCAAAAATGTTGACTTAAGAAGGAAAACCCAGCCTCCTGGGAGGATGATGCAGTATCAGGTACAGGGAAATAGAGACGCACTCTGTTTCAGAGCTTTATGGACATCATTCAGAAAAATGTTTACAAATGTGCTGAGCTCTGAGTGTATCAATGAAAGAATAGCATTAACCATGTAACTCAGAAGGTCTCATAAAGGCATAAACATTAAGGAGATGCAGAATTAGGACATTGTTATTATGGTGACCTTAGGAGAAGCTTCATGGTGCCAGAAAAATGAAAGATGAAATGAGTAAGAGGAAGGAAAAAAAAGAAGAATCAAGGTCTGTAAAAACATAAAAGCAGAGCAACAGGTTCTTTTTCTTGACTTCTAGTTCCATAAAAAATAATAACTATGTTGGAAGACCTAAAGATGTTCAGGCAAGTCACTGTAGAAAAGAAGCAAAAGGCTCCTTTGTGTACCTTTGAAATATGTTCCAGTATGTCGCAGTAAGACTGTGAAAAGGAAGTAATACAAGATATTGATACCAGGGTATAGAAATGACACTGTATATTATAACAGAGAGTTTTTCTATATATTCATTTCATTAAAAACATCTTTTTTATTGATTCTCTAATTAACACTAACAACCATAAAGACAATTACGAACAAATATAGACATAAATCAAATAGATACTGTATAAACAACTGAATTTAATTTAGCTTGCCCATAGAAATCATTATGCAAGAATACCTGACATGGCACATACCCAAGTAATGCAGCATCTGAAAGATAACTATTGGAAGAGAATAATGAATCTAAAAGAGAAATTTTAATCCAAACACAAATATGTCAAATACCTGTAAACCAACATAATATGGTGAAGGCTAGGCTTGATTACCTAAATATAGAGCTCTAAATCCATACTTAGACATATTAATAAGAGTTTTATTTTACAGATGTGCTAATCATTTGTAACCTCCTTGATAAGGGAGGATCAATCCTTAACTACACAAATACAGCACCAAAAATAACACTGCATACTCAAATAAATCTGCTCACAGGATAAATTAACATATTTGTTGAAAAGTATACATAAAATGATATTAGCTATTTGTCTTCCACTGGTTATTCTTTCAATGGTTTGGAAAAAGTGCTGCAATCTGATTTCCAGTATTTAGATAAGTTATGTGAGAAATGCCTCTGAAGAAGTCAACATTAAGATTTCCTATAATAGAGAGGAAATCCAGACTCTGTTTTCCTTCAGCTGAAGCAAATGGATTAAAACAGTTGTACATAAAATAATAATTTGGCCTTAATACTTTGAAAAAATGTACCCCTACATTGTTGGTAAAAATCAGCATTCATTTATTCATGGAATAATCTGGCAGTACATTTCATTTGGGCCTCTTACCATTAAGGCAATATTAATATAATATATCATTAAATTGTATGCATTTATTTTTACTTAACAAAAAATTTTTGCAATTATTCTGGCTTTCTTAAATATTGTATTATTTATGCTAGGAAAGAATACACATTGGTATAAACCCAAGAATACCAAATGGCAAGTTCTAATGTCAAGTCAATTGTAAGGGTAAAGCTTATAAGGCATCAGGAAAATTTGTAATTCTTTTTCAAATCAGTTCACTTGTAGATACTCCACGTTTTGCATATCATGCTCTGAGAGCATATTCATGGCCTAAATTTCTCCAGCTTAACTATTTTCTACTGAAAAATGGCAGCCTGGACTGAGCCTGTCCAGGGAATGCTTTTTTACAATTAGCCTAAATTCTTTCTCTTAAAATCGCTTTTAATACCCGTTTCAGTTTTCGCTGCTGTAAATGGAGGGTTTCATGATTCTTACTTATTTACATGGAATAATACGAGAACTTGAAAGAGAAAAAGTACCATGCATGTGAGCTCCACTTCTGCAAACTAATGCACTTTGAATTGGATGTTTTGCTAAAATGTTTTTTGCTAAAGCTTTTTGAAGTGAGAATTGTGAGTAGCGAATGATAGCTCTAGTGGACATTACCAGAATAGAATACAAAATAAATATCAGAAATTTCTTCATTGTGGTCAGCAGTCCAGGATGTTTTGTGAGAGTGCTGTCTGTGCATACCAAGTTGTATAACAGCACGTAGAAAGGCTGGTAAAATGTGTGAGCAGCTATATTAATGTTGCTTCTATAAATCTGCCAGCACATAACTACAAGTGTAAGCCTATTGCCTGTCATGCACTTACACTTTTAATGCAAAGCATGCCAGGAAAATGCATGCAAACAAATGGTCAGTATATGAAATCAAAGCCATTATAAGTTAGCAAATAGTCATATATTAACCTATAAATAAAGCTCCTAAAGAAAAAGAAAAAAAAAAGTAACTTAAAAGGGTTATAAGAGCCATATTTTATCTCTTATCTACCTGTTTCAATTGTTTGCATGCCTGCATGCATACCCTGTGATTAATCAACATAAAACCATTTAAATAGAATTGTCTACAAAATCAATCCATCCTTGGGAATGGGTTAGGGAAGGACTTTTTTTGTCTTTCACTTGACAAAATTTTTGAAAAAGGATCTCCAAAAACTTTCAGATTTGTTCATTTTCTGATTTAAGATATGGAGTCTTTGGGGAATGTAGAAAGATGTCAAGAAGGTGATTGCACAGTACTGAAAGAGGCAGTGACACCATCACCAAGACATTTGAAGTTCCCTGTCTGTGATAAACTGGGACAAGCTGGAACTTTTCTCAACTTCATATCTACATTAATATCTACATGTCCTTTTTCCCCCTCTCATGGTGTATGCTTAGTTCTTTGCAGATTCTTAGAATTGATTATTTTGATCAATCCTTCCTTAATAATATACTAAAATGAAACAAATTAAACCAAACATTATAAAGATGACTTATCACATAAAAACTAACATAATAAATAACATTTGGTGTTAACAATTCAAGCTATTTTAAAGTGATAAAACAAAGAATGTGGCAATAAATTTTTTAAAAATAATGAGAAAATGTTGGAGCACTTCTGGTAACGCTATGGTTCTATTTGAAGACACCAACAAATATCCCACTTGACTTATTGTTTTCCTCAGTCCTCTCAAAACTCCACATTCTCAAGCTTCTCAGAGAAAAGAAAAAAGAATCTAACTCATAAACAAAACCCTAAACCTAGTATTTGCCAAATTTGGTTGTTTTTTTTTTTTTAAATTTTATTAACATGCTTAAAGTAGGCTAAGGACTGTTTCCCTGACATTCTGCTGCTGCATTAATAAGCCTTGATTACTATTTAAAAAAAGAAAAAGCATCAAGAAATCTGCAAATCAACACTCAAAAGGTTAGTAAGAGAGGATCAAAAAAAGTCAATGTACTGTATAAGGGCTCAGTACCTACTATAATTCCTTAAAATATAAAATAGGACTAGGGAAATTAAAAGCTATTGCGAGTTAGCATGAAAGGGTCAGAATTTGATTTTTGGTCTGTATTATGTCCATAGATTTTAGTAAGGTGCATTAAAATTTATTAAAACTGACCTGTAGTATTTTTTTTTAAATGCTGATGAGACCTCTGGGACTCAAAGATACTATCATTATCAATTTTATCAGTAATGGTCCAACAGACTTTTTACAACAACCTTTGACAGTACATAAATAAAGAGAAATGAATACAATTTTCTCTGTTTCAGATTTGCAAAGCGAGTAGAAGTAGTTACTGTCAGTGAATCTATTTATAGCAAATAGTTTTATTAATTTAGCCTTCTAGCTTGCTGTTAGATCATTCTCAGATGGGCTGGTGCATATATAGAATTGTTTCTTCTATAAAATTGTTTAACAAAAAATGTTATCTGATGTTCCTACCTATGGTTTGTTTGTGAACCATATATATCAGCTCTGTCTTGGTTACTGCTTGCCACTGGCTACTTTTGGATGCAATATGGGATTAGTCATGTGAATTTCCTCCCAAGTTTGCAATCTTTACTCATGTACTCCCTCAGATTTTTCCTGCTCAGGAGAAATTCTTTGAATAAATAATTGTTTATATAAGTGTTCATGCAGAACAAAATTAAAGAGAACGTGAATATTGATAGGAACAAATCTGTTTATTTTATTCCAGCAATTGCCTGCAATTTTTGTTTTGCTTCACAATATTAATTCAGCTGCAGTAGACAGGAATATGGCTCGTTCCTTGTGTTGGCAAGACTGTGAGAGTTGAGGGAAAGAAGCTTATCTGTCTCTAAAACATTTTAGGACCTTCATCTAGTTTAAAGCTTAATCCAGGAGGTGCAGAATGCTTCCTACGAAATACTGAGCACAACGCTGTCACTGGCTTCCCTTTGAGTCTCTGGATACTCAGTATCTTCCAGGAGAGGCTTCATGGCAATTTGTTTTCTATTAACATTCACAAACACATCCAAGGTTGCAAGAATGTTGTCAGAATGTGAATGGCTTGTAAATACTTGTTGAAAGATGTATGCTAACATGGAGGTTTCCAGGCCCACAGGAGTAGTGGCTTCTTAGCAATATGCAGGATTAGACCCTAGCACCACTCATTTTCAGCCAAGGTTTACAAACATGGATAACAGTGAATACATCCTCCATGAAGTAGAGCAGCAAATCCTTTCAAACCTTATTACACAAACAACGCTTTTGGACGTGGGACGCAAAGATCTGCACAAGAACTCCTCCGGGAATAGAAGGGATTTGATTATGAGGCAGGAGGTTGTGCTCCAGTCTCTGTTTTCTTAATATCAGTGTTTCCTATGATGGTTTAATATATTTAAGAGAAGCCTACCATCACTTTGTTTAGGATAAGGAAAGAGAAAAGTGACCCATGCACATGAGACCCCTCATTGCTGAGAGACACAGATGGAAAAAAATTATTATTATGGAAATGGCTAGATGGTATATAAAGGTAAGTCTGTTTTGAATATTTTTGCATTGATAGAGCATATTCTTCTTCAAATATACCTATTTAACTAATTTAATTTCATTTGTAAAAATGTAGCTCTGGAATTGTCACTGATATGATAAAGCTAATTAAGACATACATGGTGTTAACAGTTTCATTAGAGGAGATAATATTGCACAAGAAAAATAAGAAATCATTATGATGAATGCCTCAACATTACATTACATGTTAATGAAGTGTAAATGATCTAATTATTTTTGAAAGAATACAGATTCGATTAAACTGTCGGAATTAAATTGGAAAGGACAGCCTATTGTACTTTTTATGTACAGACAAGTTAGCGTTAATTAGGCACAATCTACAGGAACAAATGAGGCACAACCCTCGGTGAACAATCATGTATCCGTTGCTCAAGGCAGGTTTCATAAAGAAATATATTAGGGGAAAAATTGTAAGTCAATTAAATACAGTGCTTTAGCAGTGGGAGGGAAAATGAGCAAAATCTCCGTTCCCTCCCCCTACATTTTGAGTACATTATAATGCAATCACTCTGCCAGTTCTGCTCCATCACTAATTTCATAAATACTAATTTTGCTGATGAGACATTTTGATTGGTTTTCCATCTACTTTCCACAAATGACTTTCTCAAGGCAGCATGGATTTTGGATGGAATTCTTTTTCTTTGGGCTCTGCTCTCTGCTCTGACTGAAGGTAAGGTAAGAATGAAATGAAACTTGTAAGTCTTGTAGGTGAGGAAGAAGACATTACTCAAACACTGTCTGACTTCACCTGGATATTCCTAAGGGATACAATTTTTTTAATTCTTCATAGTGTGGGGCCCAAGTCAAAAACCTTGTCATGCTTAGGTCTGAACTCACTTCACTAACTTTTGCACACACCTTGCTCGGAAAGCATTCAAAAGTAAGACCAGTTATGTGTGGCACTCATCTATTCCTCTTCCATGCATCTCCTAGTTTGCCTTCTAAAATCTGAAGGTTTGAGGCATGATAAATACCAGAAACTTCTACTGATCTGGAAATTTTTGGTGGATTTCTTCCTCACATCAGCTTGTTTGCTCAGCATCTTGTGACAAGAAGTTCCACAGCTCTACAAACTACAATCTTTAATATGCCAGATGCATGCACACACCTCTGGGTGCATTCCTCCCATTGTGGGGTTCCATTTCCAAAGGTTTGAGGTGGATAGGGAAGGGGTTACTCCAGCTCCAGGGGTTTCTTCAGGGTCCTGGATGCATGGAGGGGTTAGGTGCTCACCCCTCCCCCCACCCACGCGGTCCCATGGCAGCCGGAGAGACAGCACACAGCACGTGGAGAGGAGGCGAGAGAGAGAGTTTATTGTAGGGTAGGGGTTCATATAGCTCTTGGGAGGGTCAAAGGGGGCCATGTAAGGTAAGGGGTCTTACAAAACACCAACCAGGCAGGGAACAGCCAAATAAGGAAGGGGTTAACAAGAGACCAATGAGAAGACTTCTTGATATCTTCTCAGGACATTCCTGAGACAGAGATAAGAACTGGCTGTGGGGGTTTTTGGGAAGGAGAACATGAGTTAGCAAAGGGACTACAAAAAAGCCATTTTAAAACATGGTTAAACCACAGTTTTCCCATATAATGCAGGTTTACTGCTACACATGCCCATGTAATATACACTAGCAAGATTTTTGTTGTCAAAGGTAATTAAAATAACTTTACTCTCAAAACTAATATAACTCAAAACATGATTAAATGCAAAATTATTCAGGAACTTTGTTTCTATATAAAACATCCTATTAAAAAGGAGAATGAATTCTTATTCTTGTTCCTGATCTTTCAGCTGGATTTCAGTGGTCCTTCTTTTTGGTCCAGGCTACCTGGAGAGAACCGGAGAGCTGCTAATTAGCTGGAGCACATCCACCTATTTTACCATATCCAAGAATACACGTTTTATGGAAGCACAGCATCATGCAGACCCAGATAGGCCACTCCTTAGCAGTTGCGTGAATGAGTGACAAAGCATACTGGTGTGCTGAGAAGTCATTCTGAACAGCTCAGATCCATCTTGTGGCTCTGGCCCTTCTTGCTGTGTCAAGGCTAGTCTCCTCAACCTAACTGCACAAACAGAGGCAGGACCAAACTTTCTGCAGTTAAAGATACTTCAGTGTTAATGACTCTTAGCATCTGGTTTTAGTTATTCTATAAAATAAAAAACATAAAAAGTTCTATAAAATAAAAAGCACCTAAAAGCATAACCATAGATAAAAACTACAGACTGGGTAGCAGATATCTTTGTAACCCTCAGTACTAATATATATATATACTGCACCATAAAAGATGGTATTTTGCCAGGAACTTATAAAGGTATTGATAATTATTCTCTTGTTACCCTAAGTAGATTAAGAGGATAATTAATTTCAGGTAATACTTATTAATACTATGTGCTACATAGTCACATTTCAGCCTTTTTTGAAATTACTTCTGCCCATAATTATTTCTCACATATAACATAACCAAAACCCATTCACATGTCATACAATTTGATATGCAATTGTTAACCACAATATTTTTCTCACAGCTCTTACAAAGTTTACCCAAATGCCAAATTATGTCTTTTTATTAATAGAGAATGCAGTAGCACTGCACAGTCAGGTCAGGGGTTCACTTCCAGAATGCAATACTTCAGGAAGGACTAACAATATCAATGCAGTTGGTGGAAAACAAGCCACAAAACAAGGGTCAGATCCTGGGTTCAATGTAAACACCAGGCAAATCAGCCTTTCTCGCATCAGTCCTGAGACAACAGAAGGGCCACAGCACTATGCTGACTGCTAGGAGGCAGGTGGATTTAATCTAGTATTTTCTCTTTACAAGCTATCCCTCTGAATCACACAGAGCTGAGGGGGTACCTTTCTACCAGAATTGTGTGGCAATGCAGGTGACTACCTGCAGCACCTGCCTTTTAGGCGATGCCATCATCCAGTCTTACGTGTCATCCTGCAACCCTGAAGGTGGATACCCATTACTCTGATAGAAACTTATTCCATGGCCTCACTCTGATGCCTATGGCATCTGATAGTTTCTGTTCTAAATGTATTCATAGGTGGGATATGCCCACTGGTTCTGTGTCAACATTGTCCTTAAGCTTTAAGAACTGTGCCCATGCTAGTGTTTACCTTTCTGATCCATTTGCAGAGACAATCGTTTCCCTTCTCGGCTTTGTTTTGCCTGGCTAAACATACTTGGCTCTTCTATCTGTTTTCCGTAAGTGGGAATCTCCATTCTCTCAGTGACATAATTATCCTTCCCTGTACATCTTCTAGTCTGAGCTCATTTGTTTTCAGACATGGTTGATAAGAACTGAACACAGCATTCTTGGTAAAGTCTTCCTGATAAAAATAAGGACTTCAAATAAAGTTTCTAAATTTTTTAACTTTTATTTTCCATTAATCTTACGTACAGTTTCAGACTTCTGCCTTGTCAATGGCTAGGTTCCCCAAAATGCTGAAAAAAAAGGGGGAAAATAAAAGAATTGATCAAATAATTGAAAAATCAAAGAAAACAGAGCAAAGCACCTGAAATGGTTACTATGTGGATGTCAAAATCTTAGAATCAAGTGCTCCTACTGTGCATTATTAGATGTTCATGTAAATCATCAAAAGACATCAAAACTTTAAGCAAGGCCTAGGATCTGAGATTATGTTTCCCTTTTGACTACTAGTTTCTAGTGTGCTGGTGGCTGTAAAGCTTCTGCCCCATTCATCCTCAAATTCTGCTGCAAATATATAGATACCATAAATGGCATTGCTGCTTTTTATATCTTAGCCTGGATGATCACTGAGTGTCACCAAATAGAAAGGAAATACAAAATTGGAGCAGAAGAATAGGATAGTTTATGATCCAGAGGTTTTGGATTGAGGAAGAAAAGTTAAATACAGTGTTACTTTAGCTCTTCCTTAATTTTTAATAGTCCTAATCACTGCAGTTTCTCTTTGGATCCTATGTAAAAAAAATTTGCTTTGCAGAATACTATGCAGTGACACATCTATTAGCACAAAAACAAGTTTGCAAACAATTTATAATGGTTGGAAAATAACTTGAAGGTGATTATGGATAACCCCAACATAGAGTCCTCAATAAAGTTAGAAGGTTTGAGCAAATACTTCAAGGTACTGGAAGGTACTGATTTACATATGTATGTAAATCAGTGCGTGAAAGGAGTGATAAAGAATGTCTCTCAGTTAAACAAATGAGAATTTGTGTAAGTTCAAATTAGGTAGATATTAGTATAAAGTTTTCTTTTAATGTACCTGATGTCAGATACAGGTAGGATGAAGGATAAGATGGAGAAATTTTCTATTCTTTCTGAGAAAGGTATAAGTGCAGGTTTTGTAATTTCTATGTTGTACTAACATTATCAATTTTGCAATTTCAATTTGGTATTGTTTTTTAAACTGTAACTTTAAATATTTAATCCTAACTCTTTCTCTTTTTTTGTGTATCATTGTGGTAATAGTAATCAGATTTATTGTCATAGTAATTTGAAATATAATATGGGCTAACTGACTCAAAAGAGTAAGCTACATTTTTCAGATTGATTTTATTAATCCAATCCATTCATTAATTCGCTGGATGAAACATAATATGTTAACTAAGCATTTATTTTATAAATATACAAATAAAATACTAAAAAAACCCATTACTCAGAACTACTTACAATATCGGGATTCACCTAACAGCTTTTAAAAATATTATAAAATTTGATACAGATAATGGAACTTATTAATATAATCCAACTTTTTCTAGTTTTCTTAGGGAGTATCACGTATCTGGGAGGACAGTTTGGGATCACATAATACCATAAACATTATGCACATTGAAATCAAGATTATAACATTTTACATTTTATGTGTAATACTCTAAAAAATCTGGCAACATTAATAGAAAAACATACAGATATTCAAATGGAGCAGTGAAAAATCCTATATGTATTAGTTTCAGGCTACTCACAGAAACTTCTGATAATTTAAAGCAAAAAATCCATAACATTCTACTTTCATATACATGCACACAACTTTATTTCAAATTAGTAGTTTGAATCTACTAAATGTAACAGAGGAAATTATTTTTACATGTTCTAGATATTGTCATCATGCAGTGCAACATTTTTGAAGGACTCAAAGAGTTTATCAATGTCTTTAGGTTTATTGACAAATTTAGCTTGTTTAATAGCAAGGAAAGTTGCAGAACTGGATATACAAGTTTTCACACATGCTTAAGAAATAACCTGCTAGACATCTCTTCTTCTTCTATATTTTAAGATAGAGTACTTAATTTAATAAAAGTACTCAGATTGCATAGGTGATTTGAGGCTTCTCCACTGACTGAGAAGTGTTTTATTGGAAGGCTGTACATACCACAGCCAAAAGCCATGTTTCTTGAAAAAGCATGAGCTAACCTTAAAGCAGACTGAAAGAACCTACTGAGTAGAATCTGAAGGGAACGGCAATAAATATGTATCTTTCACCTACAAACATTTATACAAGCATCAGGTTTCTTCACCCAGAGTAACTTTTTGCACCACTTTTTTATTTTAACACTTCCCACTAACGAAATATGGAATCCACGAGCACCACTGAATGTGATACAGAAGTGTCAGCCACTTAATGAATTGTAATATATTTGATTAAAGTATATGAGTAATTTGCATGTAGTAGGAAGTAATGACCATCCCATTTGATGTGCATTAGTGTTCCAATTTCTCCCCACTGCCTCTATTTTCTCTGCAGTAACAGCACAGCCACATTTTGCAGGAAATCAACATGCTTTCCTACCACATTTGTCAAAAGAGCAAACTCCTGCAGGCCCTTTGCTAAAATGGACAATTTCAGGTGCTATAGTGACAATGAATAAAGAGGTCAAAGTACTTGACTGGATTTATGGTACATTAAGAGACTGCTGCAGCCATGGTGGTGGAATTAGGGCAGCCATTTAACTCAGCTACAGGGACGAAGATCCCAAGGTGAACATTTCGTGGTGAGTTGCAAAGTGTCTACAAAATATCTCTACAATCCACATGCTGTAATCTTTTGCAGCTTGGAGACTTCTAATAGGGTTAGTAGTAAAACTCTAATAAGATGATGGCCCTATATGGTATGTACCTTGAATCCCTTGAGAGCTTTTTACTTATCTGCAAGACATTCCCACTGGTTTAATTTTGAAAACCTCCACTGTGGTAATGATTCCTCATGAACTATGATACTAATACATATATTCTGTAAGCTTTTAATATAGCAGTCTCCACCTAAATAGATTTTCTCAATGGAAAACAGATTTATTTTTAACTTTATGACTTGTTATACTGTAATTTGATAACTATAATGCCAATAGGTTAATCATATTGATGAAGTACCCAGAGAGACTGTATTTAACACTGCTTACCCTGTGGAAAAGTAACCTGATTTACTGGAAACCTTTTCACCTTTAGTGGCAGGGGAATAACTGCTAGTTTGGCCCTGTGTTCAAACATATAATTCCACAGTCTGGCATGTAACCCAAAGGCAATATCACCACGGAAGGATTGATCTGAATTAACAAGCTTTAAAAAGGGGGAGGGGAAAAAATATGAAGAGGAAAAATTGGGGAGAGACAAATAGAGAGCTCTACGGCTGGCGAGTGCACACTTGGTATCTTTCTCACTCCATAAAGTTCTCTTTCACATTGTTTTTTAAGCAAATTATTTCTTCTATGGAATCAAGATAATTGCTATCTCCTTTGTAAGTTTTCTGAACTCACATGGTGGCTATTAGCTGAGATTTTTATTCGTAAAGACCTGCACAAGATGAACGAAATGTTACTTAGTGCAATATGTAGACTAACAAAAAATTTCCTTCAGAAAAATAAAGGATCATTAGTAAATTTATTTCTTCTCAAATGTAGAGCTGCAAGCAATTTGTTCTATAGTTTTACCATCTATCTGGAGATTTTGCAGATATCAAACAGAATGCAAAGGTAGCCTTCATTGCATCACTCAACTGTCTCTCTATGAATGCTCTTCCTTGCAGCAGAACTCAAAGACAGCACTGCTCTTCCAGTGCTCACAAAAGTGCATGATTACAGTAGCTGAAATAATAACAGAGTACCAGCCACTGGATTATAGGATTGCCAGTAAATGAAAAAGATAGTTTGGTATGTCTCCCTCCTGGAAGGAAATCATATTTCAAAATAAATTTGCTCTTCATTACCTTAGACTTACTTTCTCTGGGAGACAGGCCACCCTTGTAATACAGCACGTACCACTGATTTTTCAGGCATGAGTGAAATACGTGATCTAATAATAAATAATACTAAATGACTGAAATCATGAGTATATCTGAGATAGAGAAGCAAATTGCTATTTCTTAAAAGGCACTTAATTACTCTAAAACCTGTTCTTAGACTGTTTTTGTGTCTCATCTCTTTTGACAAGAAAAAGAAAATCAACACAAATAATCTTAGGAGAGCAGACAACATGGAAATTCTTGTTCAGAGCTGCAGCAGACATCTCCTACTTTGTAGGATACATCTCCCAGTGATGGTGGGAATGTAGGTAGTGCAATATCTGGAGTGCATGTATGTAGTGGGTGATATTGCTGATCTCAGCACTACAATGCTGAGGGGTGGCCCAAGGTCCTCAGAACTAGTGACATATATACCTTATAGCATGCTGAACCACAAGTTTTAGTCTGAAGCTTCCTAGGGATTCAAAGGAGGGTAACCTGGACTGGAGAATAGTAGGGATATAAGGAGTTAACCTTTTTAAGCAGGTAGGTAAAAACGGTTTATAGCGCTGATGGATAGTTAAATGCCATAGCACCACTCTTGATTTATTTGCTTCTCTTATGCAGCCTTGAATTTCAAAGGGAGACAAGAGGCTTAATTTAGCTAAAGGAAGAGCACATTTGGGATTTCTGCAGCTCGGTTGTTTCCTCGATCTGCAGGAAAAGGCAGAGGAGCTGTGGGGGGCAGCATTGTCAAGTGCACCCACCAGTGCTATCAGTGCAATTTTTATTTTGGCATAATTGAAAGAAGACAATTATGACTCATTCAGTTAAATATAAAATATGGAGAGGGCAACATAAATATATGGAAATGATAATGGCATTTTGAGTTTCAGATGAAAGAAGAGAGATGATCTATTGCCAATCTTTGTGATATGAATCATAAATTTTGCAATAGTTGACATTCCTTCAGTAACCTCTGTTATAGAATTATATGCAGAAACACAGAAGTTCTTTTTTGTTTCATCTGTAGCAGCTTTGCAGATCTGTTATGGAAATGAATTTGAAAAATATGAGCCCTGCAAAAGGCAAATAATAAAATAAACAGGGAAATTTAATAATTTTCCAAGTTTTATTATTGTTAATTCAGCCTCAGAATTTTGAAATTTGGCCTTGGGAAGTTTTGGGTATGAACAGGCACTGTAGATAAAGAAAACAAGATACAGGTGGATGTAACACCATCAAAACCAGCAATAACATTTTAATATGACAAAGCATGTGAAGTATGCATGAGGCGTGGAGACGCTGTTCCTGTATTTATTATCCACTGTACCAAACAGTCTATTCTCAAGGAAAAAAGCCACAATTGCCTCAAAGAGTTTACCATCTAACTGTATTACAAGAACCTAATAGGCTGATGTAACCAAAATCATGGGAGGTGAAGCACAAAGTAATGCTGAGGTAGTCATGGACAGCATAAGCAATCATGGTCCAGCATGACTGTCAGGCACTTAATTCTTAGGGTGTTGGAGTTTTACTCTGAGTTACATCAGCTTTGCTTTTATCACAGTCCCTCTTTCCTGACTCGTCTTGAATTTTTCAGTTGAAAAACTGCAATACTAGTTGTACTTTAGGGAAACAACCATGGGCATATGTAAAATATGTCTGGAAATGAATTTGATTACTCTAGCTTGCACAGAGTTGAGCCCTTTATCAGAAGCTAGTTTAGAGAAGTGAGGATTATTTCTGTCCACTGGGGCACTCAATATGTGTCTATTCCAAATAACGAGTAGTAAGAAAAATAGTTAGTATAAACAAAGAACAGCATTCTATTTCCGTGATAGATTAAGGTTTTCTTTTTCTAAACTAACTTAAAATCCACATTTTTTTCTTTTTTAATAATTTGATGGGGTAAAATGCAATATAGATTTTTGATGATTCTAAGCATGATTCAGTTTTCACTTGGTGGCAGACAGGCACTGATTGTTTCATGCCTTTGTTGTCTGGTCTACACTTGCCCCCTTGAAACTCCTGTTATTGCCTCTGTTATTTGCCAATATCAGCTCCCAAATTACAGAAAGCTTTAGGGCAAGCAGCACACCCCAAGAGCAAGTGAGGACAGCACCAGAGAGGAGATACCACCTTTTTAGATGTCTCAGGATGAACCTGAGTTTCTTTTCCAATATTTGTATTCAATGTCATGGTTTCAGCGAGCAGCTCCTGTCTAGTCCGCAAGACTGCCCTATTCTGTCTCTCAGCAGAACAGATATACTCAGTGTGCAAGGCTAAAGATGAATTTCCTTCTCTCCTGAGGTGATTTTTCTGATGAGGAAACATAGTTTTTGGGTTTTTTTCTGCTGAGTTTTTCTTAAAAAACTAGTAACATCTGAGAAACAGGTTCAAAAAGGACCAGTGTTAAATGGGGAATATAATTTCTGAAGTGGTGTTATTTTTAAAGATGGAAAAAGTGAACTGGTAATTGCAAAGCTGAAAGAGGAAAGAATAAAATCTCTTTTAGGATGAAAGGACAGAAATCTCCAGAGTCACTAATTTTTAGAAGTCTCTACAGTTATCATCTATGTCCAGTGCAATGAAGGCTGATAAGTGTAAGGTTTTGCTGCTATTAGAGAATATGTGGCCAGGCAGGTCTGTACTTTACTGTCACTATCTGTGATTCTCCAGAAAGGAGACTTACAACACAAAAATTGGAGACAAAACTTGTGGTTTTATTGCAAATGTAATAAAACACTGTTCATGGAATTGTAAAAATCCAAAAACATATGATCCAGAATTGCCTGTAGTATACTTTAAGAAGTACTTTAAGAAGTGCTTAATTCAGTACTTGACTACTACTTGTGAAAGTGGAATTTTTTTTTTAAAGGAGGAAATGTGCTGTGTAAAATTGCTCCATCCCTGCTGTGCTGATAGATACTTTGTCTCTTGCTATTGATTGTAGTGGTTGTGGCTCTTGAGTAGGGCTTGCCAAACTATTTACAGTGAAATTAAAAATCCTGAAAAATTCAAGCACTTTGGATCCCATTTCAACTTTATGAAATGGTCTTATTTCAAAAATAACAAAATGTTATTTACCTTTTAACCTTCAAAATTAATACCAGAACCAAAGCAGAAACAAGCTCAGTGACACTCACAGGTCCCAGTACTGTTGCAGATGTATGTTTTTCAGTGTGAGATATTTTGTGTTCCAAAATGCAAAAGTTCATTTAAATTTCAAATATTTTAACTGCTAATGCAGTGACTTCAGAGTCCTAGTGTCCAAGTATCAATTAATTCAAAATAAAATTCGTTAAATTAACTACTGTATATTCCACAGCATTTCTATAGATCTTATTGTCTTCTGGATAGCAAGCAAGTCAACTATCTTCAGCTGCCTGCTATATATCGCATATAGCTTGTTTACATGTAGTGCAGGTATGTGGTAGGGATATCAATTATTTGGGAAAGTCACAAGTTTTGGCAAATCCTGGGGTTAAGCTGAGAGTACTGAAAGGGAAGAAGAGACAGTAGATGATATAACGCCACATCAAAAATTGTCTGTCAACAGTAGTCACTTTGTGGAAAGGCCCAGTGTTAAGGATTGCTTCAGAAAATTCCAAGGGTTTGTTGAGGACTGTCTATCAGGGTGCACAAAAGGAAAAAGGAACAGGAGAAACTGTACCCTACAGAGAAAGTACAGAACCAATGCAGAACAGCAGAAGAAAATATGACAATGCAATTATCCTGAAGCAAATGTGCTAGTGTAACCCAATCATGGAATATAACTGAAAGAAGAGGTTGACACTGCCTCTAGATAAATTTCATCCCATACTGCTGTTCTATATGCTTTGATTTCAACCAAATATCTTCCTTTCATCAGATGTGCATAGACAGTTGTAGATGGTGCCCAGACGGCATCATGGTGAACACCCATGTGGTTTTCTGGATGTATATGAAATTTTCATGCTACATTTTGTATGGTTGAATAAGTGAATTCAGTATAATAAAGTTTGGAAAGTATTTAAGGTATTATATAGCACTGGATAGTATAAGATGAGACGCAGAACACAGCAAGTCCTCACCTCAATGCATTTTTAATTTCCTTATTGGCTTATGGAGAGGAAATCCCACTTACTTCCACGACTGCTGTCCTGTCAGATGGTGTTTCATTACACTCCACACGGGCTGAGGCATTCCAGCAATGATGCCGAAATCCTCTTGGTGACTTGGGATGAAGGGCAGGAGCGGTAGTGTTTTATTATATCACCTTTGTCAACTGGAGGCACTTTATTCCCACTAATAATAAAGACTCAGAAGGCAACACTAACATTTAGTCAGGCAGCATATTACACAGGTACAACAGCCATCCATCTAGATGTTTGGCATAGAGAATGCTCATGTTAAAAAAGAGACCCACTAAACACAAGCATATTCATATTTCAATCTTTGTTCAATAATGGTTTTATTTTACCTATTATGAGTCACAGATGGCTCTTCAAAGGACTGATGCTATTACCTGTAAACGTCTAGAGCACATTTCTCAGGGAAAATATTTACTGATGGCTCTTTTATCAGAAATGTCACTAGAATAAAATAATTTTCCACCACATGAGTTGGCTAAAATACAGACATCATGACAGAAGCCAATAATTCAATGTAAGATATTGATGGTCACACATGCCGCTTTCTATTTTGAAAAGCAGCATCATTCTGTGAGGTGCATGAACAGCCCATCCATCATTCGTAGCACATTAGGGATCCCTGCTATGTCACAGAATCTCTTTTTGATGTGCTATCACTGTTGTTGGCTACATGGCAAATTACTATATTTAGTGTACTGCCTAACCAAATCATCTGTTGCTGGTGTGAAAATTGGAATGTTATTTCCTCCTCAATCCCTGCTAGGTTACAGCTAAATGTTTGGAGAGCACAAGTGACAGAACAAAACAATTGCCCAGCATAACAGTATAAAACATGAGCACCAAGTCACATAAACACCCACAGGATCTGCTCCACAAGTTAACACACTCTTAATTGCTTTGTAATTTCCTACTGAGTTTTCAGGTGTATCCAGCAGTGCCACTTGCAGTGTCTTATGAAGGCCACTCTAGAAGAGACAGTTATGCTTATGAGCACACCACTTTTATTCTGCAATTGCCTTTACTTCTCTTTTTCTCCATTTCACTAACTATGGCTCCAGCTATCTGCTACTGCGTTTGATTTGTGTTCTGGCATCCTCTCACTGAATCACAATAATCAATTCTTCTCACTTAAACGAAGTGGCTACTTACTTACGTACTTATCTAACAAACTTATATGCTAATTTCATAGGGAAACATCTGTTCTGATTTGGGCACAATGGTTCTGATTTATCAAGAGCTGTTCAGCTCTTCTTACCCTTACATTCTTATAAGCACATATATTAATCAAGTTCCTCTATTTTCCTCGTGCCGTACTCTTTCCAGCTGCTCAGCAGGTACAACTTGAGCTTCTGGCACTCTTCTTGGACTGGACATTCTTCCAGTTCACTAAACAAGAAGTATCTCTCTGCCAATCACTGCAATGACATGCTGCTGCAGAAAAAAGGCAGCTAAGCATGGTGGAAAACTGTAGCCAGGAGACAACAAGGAGAGAAGAGGTCGTAACCTTATTATACATACTTAACATGGATACGTATAACTAATGAACTGACATGTGTTTAGATACAGCAAAGCTTCCTCCTTTTCCCTGTCTCAACATGTTTCTCATATTTACCTTTATTAGAATTGGTTGGATTTTTTACAAGGGTCTCTTTCCATTTCAGAAAAGAAGAAAATTTCATCAAAGACTGATTTTTGGGTAGGTTACATAATTATCTTCCTGAAGGTGCTATAAATATCGTTGAGGAAGATTACAAACTGAATCAAGGATGTATTTAATTAAAAAACCTCCTATGAAAATTTTCAGTAAATGTCTTGTATAAAGTTATTTTCCCATTCAACCGTAAAACAGACATCTTGGTTTTTATCTGTTATCCGTTTGTTCTTTTCTACTGCTGAAAAGGAAAACAATTATAGTGACTTTAAAATGTAGATTTCTTTTTATCTGCTGAGTACTTCAGCTCAATAAATTCTCAGAGAGATAAAGTTAGAAACATATTTTCATTTTAATGTTTCTCTTCTTTACCCTTTCTGTAATTGTTTCATTTGAAAACTCTAATTCTCATAGCAGTATCTTACAATTGATGAACACTGGATGAATGAAGAACCTGGTCCAGCAAACTTATGTATTACAAGCTGGGATATATTTCAAATGGAGTTCTACCAAAAATTGTACTGTTGAGTTCCTTTGACCCGCATAAAGTGATAGACTATCCATAAATGTCACTTATTTTCTTAAAACTTTCTAGGGTAACAGAAATGGGAAGATAAATCTTAAGTCAATGTGCACTTATTTATTTACTACTTTTGCACTTAAGTTATGGAAATAAGAAGGAGGAAGGTAACATAGTCCCGATGCTCTGCATTGAGAACCCTCCTGTCCATCTGAAGTCATCTAGAAGTTAAAGCCCTTCATTAAACTGGACCAAAATAAGAAAGGGATTGAATTACTGATTCATCATTATTGTATCTCCAAAAATTTACATTACAGTACACGTAAGGCACAGCTGGTTACTTCTGTTAGTCAACAGTTAAGGAACATATACAATATGAAGCACAGTTTGCAACCTATTAGCAAGTTTCCAATGTATTAGTAAGGCATAGGAATATGTAAAATCTTTCTTTATCTGGGTGAGAAAAAATGTTTGGGTAGTTCACTCTTTTCTTTTTATAATTAAACCTATGTCTATTACCTCACAGAGCTAATAGAGCACAGAGCTAAATAGAAGGACCACAAAACAGGAATTGGGCCACTGAGGGCATGGCAGCTTCAGAGTTACTTCATTTATGTAGTGCTCTTCACATTGAGACATGGGTTTCCCTGTGTTTGTTTTCTTTCCTGTCTGTAGTGGCACCAAACACACACATGAAAAACTACACAGTTGGCTAGGGTAGAAGCAGAGTATTTTCTCTAGCCGTACTGTGACCTTGATGGTGTTGCTGGGTAATGCTCTGGGTTTGTTTTTGATAAGGGTAATGATGATTCTGTATGAGCAGGGAGTATGAGTCATAACCTTCATGTAGGTAAAATATTCTCTGGGTTTAGAAGAAGACATGCAGTAACACAAATCAAGGTGGGAGATGGAAACTCTCAAATATAACTTCCTCAAATACTTGTTTTTCTTCCTCTCTGTATCTCTCCCTTCCCAGACAGTGCTATGACCCAACATGGCAGTGCAGGGTGGGGAAAGGACAGAAGCTTATGTGAGAGTATCTGAACCGCCACAAATTATCAATGTTTGTTTTTTTTTTCTCACCCAAAGGGAGATAAAAACAGAAAAACATAAAAAATTATGCCAGATTCTGACAAAAGAGATACCAGCTGTTTGGAAGAAGATACGAAAACCAATTTTCATTTACCTATTTTAATTCTATTTTTCAAGCACTGTGCCACTTATTTTAGTGGATGAACAAATTTTTAACCCCAAAAAGAAACTTGCATAGATTTCTTCCCACTGATTCCTTTGTCTTCCAAATGCACATTTTGTTTCATTGGACACTCTTTTCATTAGAACATATACAGAAAGTAACACTGTACAAAAATACTACTTTAGCTTACCTGAGGTCAGCTCTGCCATATTATTTCTATAGGGTTTATTTTCCTGACTGTAATGCCATGCTAATATGGGTACCTGGTATGCTATGACTGCCTTAGGTTCAAAAGCTTGTTTTGTTTCTCTCTCAAGCTTTTCTCATGCCAGGATGCAACAGTTCTACTTTTCCTCCCTCTTTTATCCTTCCTGTGAGAAACAGAGATAGCAGTTTATAACCTCACTAGTTTTTTTGTGTGTGTTTTTGTTTGTTTGTTTGTTTGTTTGTTATGGGGATAATAGATCAAAGATTTTAGGATACCTATATTCTTCAACCTATAAGCATATCCAAAGTAGCTAAATTAACAGTGCAGCAAAATTATAATTTACACTACTCCGTTTGCATAGATTCAACAACAGTCACGGATTTGCTGCTGTACAACAGGAAAAGAGAAAAAGAGAGTTGTTTACACTGACAGTCATCCCCTTGAAAACAACATGCAATGGGCAGAAAAGGGTTTCTACAGCTGTGATTGTGGGAGTGCAGCCTTAGTTCATAACATTGCCAATTCCCTTAAACGAAGATATTTTTCCATTGAGGTTTTTTTTGCCTACTCTGTTTCTATCTTCCTTACATCTTCCTAAATTTTAATTACCCCATGAGTAAAGTCATATTTGACAACTGAATGAACAAGAAAAATTCTGACCCATTAATTCATTCCTCTTTCCAAAAAGGCATAATTTCTGGGCAAGGAGACTTGTTTTATGTACAGTAGTACTGAAATACCATGATATTCTGACTTCTATTAAATGAATTTTGCAGGATTTGCTCTAAGGTTCTTTTGGGAAAGGAAGGTACTTCCCTGTGCATCCCCACATGAAAGTTATTCAAGTCTTTTTTTTGTAACACTACATGTATGGAAAATCCACCTGCATGATAATATTATAATAGCTGAAACTTGACATGAGACAATAATAATAGTTTTGAAAAACTTCACACATATGCAACACGCCGACAGTATTACTGTTGCTGGATGTGTGGGAAGTGTCTACATACACATTATCAAAATTTTCTATTTCCTGCATCTGCAATAGAAAGACACAAAGCACTAAATCAGAAAGTGCTGCCAAACAGTAAATGGAAGAGCAGTAAAATAAACACAGAACTGTGCCGAGGAGGTGTGTGGTGCACAGCACTACAGCAATGTATTTGTTACACTACAATGGCAACAGTCCTCTTCAGAGTTCATGTGATAAAAGAATTTCACTTCCTGAAAGTCACAGACAAAACATTTGGTAAAGGTTCAAGCTCCCCTCCTAGATCACTTCTAGTGGGAATTTAAAAGATTTATTGGATTGTCTTTCTTCTGTCTCTTCTTCTCAATTTACTTTATCCTACTTGCTATATCCTATCCATAAGTTATCATTTTAAAGAAGGGAAAGAAAGATATTTTCAAGCAAGAACTAC
The DNA here is from genome assembly GCF_003984885.1 of Neopelma chrysocephalum. Classification (NCBI taxonomy): domain Eukaryota; kingdom Metazoa; phylum Chordata; class Aves; order Passeriformes; family Pipridae; genus Neopelma; species Neopelma chrysocephalum. The sequence goes on from NW_020897695.1 coordinate 26,890,161, forward strand.
AGAAAACCTCTCACTTTTGCAAAGACTAAAGGTAGAACTTTAACTGATGGGACTAAAATGTTGATAGTGAAGAGTGGAAAATTCTTAAAACCAGTTCTAATGCAGAATAGGCTGCTTTTTCTGGTTCAACACTGCACATTTTTTATTTTGACTTCCTAAATTCTTATCCCTTTTTCAAATAAACAGGTTTGATTGAATTTTCTCAATAAATGCTTCATATATTTTTCAGATATCTGAAGAGGATTTCCACAGGTCACCTCAACAATATCCAGTCATAGCTTGCCTTCTGTAGTAGCTCCAAAGCAATTCTGGTCACTCTCGGAAGAGCACACAGGTATGAAGCTAAAAAGCATTATTTAAGCATATTTTCCTTTAGACATGCACATTTTTAGTAATCAACCAAAATACTTTTATGAACATCCTCTGAAGGAGAAGGCTATTCATGTTTTGGTCACAGAGGGCGTAATATTAACACAAAATACAAAGAATACTCTGGACTCACAGACATATAGGTTGAACTGCTGCAGAGAAGCCAGCAAGAATGAGAAGAGGTTGCATTTCTTCATTTCTACAATTTTGTAAGTCCTTTTACTGTGTTGTACACGTCAAGACTTAAAAATGGCTGAATATGTAACTATTTGTGAAGTCTCATCTCTCGGAGTTTGGAAAACAGGATATAATTTAGCCCTTTCGGGAAGGTCTGAATCCCAGGTCCTGGGGACCAGAAGATTACAGCCTACACCAAGTCACAGAAGAGAAGTCATGGAGCAATGCCAATTGTTGATCAGTTCCTCAGCTGAAAGGGAGCAATAGTTGGTGGAGATTTTGGCTCTTACAGTATACAAGAGAGAGGGCAGAGATGCTCTGTAAGCACTTGTCAGTTGGTCTTCTTTTCCTTATGCAGAGAAACAGCACAGATTCTACCATGTTTTTAATTCCCTGATGACACAGAGAGGGCAGGATTCATCCTAAAGCAACTAAAGGCCTGCAGTAATTATGATGCCAATTTTGCAATGATTTACAGATTATGGACTTCAGAGATGACATGCAACTAAACCTATTGAGGATGTAAATATTGAATGGCATATTAATGTCACTTATATGTCCATTTTTTTCCCAGTAATTGTCCATTGGAGAAGGTAAAAAGGTAGGGTCTAGTTAGACCTAACTCTTGTGTGTAGGAAAAGCCAAGAAGGCTTTGGTTTAAACCATTTACATTTTGATTTTCTTCTCACATCCTTCCAAAATGTATTTTTGGGCACTGTAGTTGAGGTTCCTCATGTCCTTTACTACCAGCTGTGAGATCAGCCTGCACTGCACCAGGGTATTTGTCTTTTGCATAACTGCTACATCACTGTTTGCCTGGGAAGTTCATTTATTAGAAGAGAGTGAAGGCAAAAGGCATTCAAACTCCTGTTAAACTGGTAACACAGTGAGATTCCCAAACCAACATTTTTGTTATTTGAATATCAAGTTTTGATCTAGGGTTGAAAGCTTTTGCTTTCCAGGTGTTTGGTTTTCACACAAGAATCAAGATTTCTTGAGAGAAAAAAGATAGTTTCCCAGTGAAGAGTTATCCAGTGGTAAAACAATTTCTCAGCCTCAAACTAAAACATGCATGACAAATTGCTAACAAAATCCTAATCAACAGCAATGTGTCTTGGCCAGCAGATTGGCCTTGGTCACTTTTCTATAGAGCTGAATTCCTTCTAGCTTAGATATCTGAGGAAGATGTGGACCAGGGTCTGGAACTTGTCCTCTCCTTTTCCTTCCTTTCTCCAAAACTCTACTCAGAATGCAGGGAATGCACCTTACAATTTTGCTGAATGGTGCAGCATCTCTCTGGAAAGAGAGATGTAACAGAACCAGAGGACAGAGCTGGGACTTTATGGCTGCCTTTCTTTCCTGATAGCAGTTGTGAATCTGGCTGTTGCCACAGTACACTGCTTACTAAGATGAAATTCTGGCTCTGTGAAAGTAAGTGGCAAAATTCCAGTAACTTCACTCCAGCCAGGACTTCATCCTCTTCATCTAGCCCACAAGTTAGGAGAGAACAACTTTACCCATGGCAGTGCGTGTCCTCCCCATCCCAGTCAGATGTTTTAACATGTAATACCTGGCATTTACTTCTGCTGCGGTGTTTATTACCAGAAATACCACATTATTTTGGCAACTGGGGTCAGTTTTGTGTCTAGTCTACTCCTTAGCAGCACACCCGAGCCTGTCAGAAAGGTGTGTTTCACTAGGATTTTGTAACTAGGGACATCTTGGGATTTAGCATTAGCTTGGTCGTATGAGTCAGTATTCCTATACAGACCTATATCCATCAAAGGGTGCATCTAAAAGTTCATCTCTTTTGTAGATCAGGTCATAGGTGGCTGTCTCCCCACCCCAGACACGACAATCATCATCTGATAGAAATGCTCAAAAATGATGATGCAAGGGTAAAAGAAGACCAAGAACTTGATCGGAGCTCAGCACAAGAAGTACGTTATCAAGGCCACAAACTCCCAAATAGCTTTGAAATGAAGTTTCCTAAAGTCATTAAAGACTAAAGTACCCAGAGCTTCTTTTGTTGGAGTCCTGAATTAAAAAGAAAAGGAAAGAAAAGAAAAAAAACAAAACAAAACCCCCAACAACAACTCCCTCCCCACAAAGTTCAGAGTAGAAAAATTAACCCTGGGAAAATCTGGAAAGCCTGAGATTATACCAGACATTCATCCTCAAGCTGATTTTTTGTACAATCCTGTGTTGTGCTCAAAACAAAAATCTGAGAATACTCCTTAAAGCGGAAAACAAAGCTCTGCTCCAGCCATACATCTGTGAGTTTTGAAACAAAGGTTTGTTTGTGTGCCTCAATCACTCTTGCCTATGAAAGCAGACACTTACTTGAAAAACTTTTCAGGGAAACACTCTAAACCAACATCCTGGTATAAATTTGCAAAATGCAATACAGGCCTGATTGTCTTTGGAGAGGATGCAGGCCGCATACGAATAGCTCTTTCTGAAACGTAATGTTCTTTGCATGGCTCAGTGGCTAATGTACAATAAATCAACAAAAGAGCGCTTCAAGAAAGCTATTGGGCAGCAGCAAGGCCACTGTTATTTTATCTTTTTACAGTATTTAATTGGAAGTTTTTTCCTGAAACTTTACCCAACCTTCAAATTACTAGACTCTGTATAAGAAGAGATTGATAAGATGAATTTTTTTTTCACTTTTTTTTTCCCCCTCCTTACAAGAGAACAAGTTTTTGCCGAGGGAGAATAAAGTTACAAGTGTCTAGCATTTTGCTGAGGGAGAATGAAATTAGATGCTGAATGGAGCGGATAGGAAAGGCTGGGAAAATGCAAAGTTGGCAGTCATACCAGGTCAGTCTAGAGCTCCCACTGTCCTTCTACTGCACCAGGTGTCCGCTGCATTCAAATGATACTATTATTCATAGACTGAAGCAGAGTATTAAAACTCCCCCCAAAAATAATTTGCAACTGAATAAAGATATAATCCTGGAAATATAACTCTCCATTAAGGGTCCCCATTAGCAACACAAGAGCCCCATTGTAAAGGAGTTATGTATATTTATCAAGTTAAAAAAAAACACAACAACAAAAAAAAACTTCTCTCAGTGCTTACATGTTAATAGAAAACTTTTATAGCCCTAGTCTTGGAACTAGTAATGCATAAAATGTAAAGCATCTATTATTCTTTGGCAAACTATTTAACATTTGACAGGGAATTGCTAAAACTTGAATAGTGTTCTAGCAAAGGATTGGATAATGTGATCTCCGCTAACTAAGGGGCTGCCATGGAGCAGGCTAGGGAAGTGAGACTTCATATTTTAATAGTTTGCATTTTAGCAAGCTGCTTTAAAGAAGGTTTTTGCTGACTTCTCTTTTCTCTTGTAGAAAAATGGGTCCTTTTTTTTGCAGATGGTATCTGGTGCATAGGGGCTTACTATACTCCACTAGAAATAGGAATGCTGGAGGTCTAGGGAGATTTCTCCCCCTGCCATCAGGTGTCTTGTCTAGCCCCCACCCTCCTAAATCTTAAGTCCTGTTCTTACCTCCCATCCCAGCCCTCCCTTAAGATGTCTCACTCTGCAGAGGGGCATGATTTGAATTACCCTTCCTAATGAAATGAATGCTGAAAGGTAAACTCCTTAATGAAGCACATATGAAGCCTTTGCCTATCACTTTGTGAAATGAACCCTTAAAAGGAAAAGTTAACCACCTGGCAGAGACAGGAGAAAGGTTTCCCACCAACAAGCTTTCCTTTACTGTGAAAAAAAAATACCTTGAGTGAAAACAAACAGAAAAATTAACAGCAGTGGAGGCTAATGGCATGATGAAGCAGAAGATACATTTCAGCATTTTTGCTTATCTTTTTGGGAAGTGCACAAATCATTAGAAGCTCCTTTCAAACCACCACTAACAACAGGTTATTTTAAGAGAGAAACACATTCAAGTAATCCTACATCACCTGATAGTTGCATGGTAGTTCCTCATTTGGATGTCAACAATTTTGGAAGATTTTGCTGAAACATTAAGAAATATCCAGATGTAAGTATAATGTTAAAGTGTGAATTCAAGTCTGCCTTACCGTGGAAACTCTCCCTCTCTCTCTCTCTCTAACTCTTTTATAGTCATCTGTGATTCCTTTTTAGGATTGATATGAACCTGACAGTGTAAGAACCCCCACCACAGAGGAGCTGACAACCACTGCATATCAATAATTGCTATTAATACAGAAAAATGCACAAGTATCTTTAATTTTTAGAGTCACGCTGTGTCATTCTATTAGAAATAGAGAAGAAAGCACAGAAAGTAGGCAGACTAACATAGGATCAACATTTTCAAAAACAGATAAAATGCACATGTTGTGCTTCTAGTCTGCTAATTAAAAAGGATCAAGCCCTGTTCTTTTCACATACATGGATTTAGCATTCCTGAAAAAGAGACAAGTAGGTCTTGTGGAAGACCAAAAAAATATATGCCAAAATTCTATGTCAGTGGCCGCAATCACAGCCTTTAATATTTGAATAGTGTGAACAGCAGAGCCTGAAACACAGGGCGTGTAAGTGCATATTAATTTACTTATTTAATGTTGTTGTTGCAGCTGGGCATGAAATAGACCCCTCACTTCTAATAAGGCACAGTGCTTTCAAGGATAAGCAGAGGGTACACTCACCTTGTGGAGACTTGCCTAGTTTTTGGGTTCCCTGCCAAACTTTGCAGTAAAATAAGAAGATATCATCCTTTAGTAAAGAAACCAGTGTTGTTTTCTCAGGCTGGATTCAATCCTGCTGTATTGGCCTACTGAGGATAACCATTCCTCACTGTCAATGCATCATTTGGTATTAGAGCTGTTATTTTTTGGCCATTCCTGCCCCTTGCCCATAGAGCATCTCACAATTTTGTATGGACAAGTCCCTTAAAAGTGTTGTTTATTCAGTTGTTTAAGCTGTGTTGAGAGTTTAGACATAAAAGCTCAGCAATGTGACACCCTGGTTTCTTTTGGAAAGCAGGGACCATGGCAACATTGGATATGTATGTTAGGGGGCAGGGGGGAAAAAGAGAGGAAAGAGGGGAAGAAAGAGGGGGAGGCCCAGACCACCAGGCTTTGTAACATACTTATATTTTCAATTATATTTAATTGCAATTAATATAGAAAGAAGTTGGTGCTGGGCTGAACCAGCTATGCTGCTCCTTTAATTCAGCCAGTGCATTTGTACATATTAAAAACATTACACAGCAGGGGCTATAATTTCACATGCTGCCATCTCTACACCACTACAGCAAAATACAAAAGAGACAGAATGTATGCCGTACCCCTGCATGTCATGTAAAACAAGGAGACTGCCTGTAGTACATGTGTGTGCACTACGAGAGATCCAAATGCAGGTCTTCTGAAATTTTAATGCTCTCATAAAAATAAACAAACTTCAGCAATATACAACATGATTCCAATTAGTAGCTCGATCAGAACAACTTGGCATTGTCTATTGGCTTTATACCAGGCAGCCAGCGAGATGTCAGACGGAGGAGTCCATTCTCCTCTCTGTGTGTGATCAACTCCCATTACTGGTAATGGAAGCCACATACACATAAGGGAATAATATACCCCTTCATGAGAAAAGCTCTCCTTGGTGAATTGAAGGTGTATAATGTTGTGGGTGTTTTTCATTCCTTGTCTCTGCTATTGTGTTTCTCCTCAACCCATTCAAATTATTTCATGTGGACAAGTGGCACACAGTGTTTGGTCCCGTTTTCACTAAATCAATAGCAGAACTCAGTTTTGCCTTAGTGTAAGCCAAGCTGGGTCCAGAAGTATCCTTTCTTTCAATTTTTCAGAATTATTCCTTACTTTCTAAACTAATTATCAGCCCTTTACCCTGTTTTGTTTGGGGGGTCTTGTGCAGATTTAAATATGTTTTAACTCTCAGTTCAGATTTCTTCCTGTGTAAATAAGACCATTAGAGTTCCAAATTTACAGAACTGCTACACAGGGCAGATGTTAGCACTGTGTATGAACTTCCTCTGTAAACACTTTGGGCATTCCTAAATATGTCTAACCTCCAGTTTTCTTATGTCAGAGTTTTCTGATGTGTTTGCCAAACAGGGAAAAAGTAGGGGAGAAAAAACATAAAATCCAGATGACAACACAGGTGGTGATGAGACAGGTAGAGTCCTTCTGGTTGACCAGAAAGATGTGTTAGAAAAAGAAACGAACGAAAGCAAAAGGAATGTTCATTTAAATAAATGTATATTGACATGAGTGTCATCAAAGCTACGTTGTTCTTACTTGCTTTCTATATGACATGCTGCATCAAATACAGCTATAAACAGTCTTATATGTTATTTACAAGTTATCTCAAAACCTATGTGACATAGAAATGGATTTAAAAACTGTGAAATAATCTACTGATATCTGATGAATCCTCTACTACCATAGGGCTTTGTCTACATTAACAAGGCAAGAGAAGATCTGCAGAGCAACAGAGGTGATACTGAGGAATTCTTGTGCACAGCATTTGTGTTTGTGGGACTTTCCGCAGAGTAGCTCTAACCTGGTCCCATAGACTAAAAGCCCATTAGCATCTCATGGCTTCATGTCATCTGGGAGGAATCCAGTTTGCACACTCTACTACATAATCCAAGATATGGTATGTGGGGATGAGGAAAGCCACTTTAAAAGGTCAATCCTGATGAGAATTAAATGTTAACAGATCTATCCTGAGATGATCTGATAGATAATTATAGTTCTCTAATCAAATGTTCTAGATATCAAAATTATGATACTTGAGTCCAGTAGCAGTTTCTATGAGTATAATTCTTTACAGAATAAATTTCTTCAGTATGTGCCATTGCTGCTTTCAATGCATCTTTTTTTTTCTTGATTTTCCTTTCCTCAACTTCCAGTTACCCATAGACCTTTACAACCACTGGGGAAATTCAGATTCTTCCAGACTTTCTGGCCCAAAGTGCAGGTCACAGAAGAGAAATGTATACTAATTTTTGCACAATTGTGATAGGGTAAGGCATCCAATTAAAGCTGACTACTGGTGTTAAAGAGACCTCAGTGTGCTTTTCATACTGAGTTTGCCTACTGGAACAGCAGCAGCAAAATCAGGTAAACAAATCAGGTTCCTCGTCTTATGGAATGACAGTATTTTAAATACTCTTTTTTAAAAAACAAATTCATTAGATGGAAAAAAATAGCACTCATTATCCTCTTTTATGTCAGTCATATACACTGAAACTTTTAGAAGTTTTGTTCCCTAGCACTACAGCTATCAGACCACACTAGCCTTGTTGGAAATGCAGAACTGAAACTGTGTAATACCTGACGTGACAAATACGGCACTGCCCTATCAGTCACTTCTGAATCCTGTCGACAGGCCTGCCCCTGTCCAAGACTAAGATAGGCCACCTGAAATAGAGTATGTAGTTAGTTCAAACTGCAGTGGGATTAAGGGGTATTTTCAATTTCTAGTTGAATTCCTACCACAGGTCAAACTCTCCTGTCCCCACATATCACATAGTTTTACAAAAGCACTGAAGTCTTGCACATAAGTCTTGCTTACAGAAGAGCAAAGTTCCCATTGCACATACAGCAAACCAATGATCAAAAGTCATGCTGAATGCTGCAAAACCAGATGTGTGTATTTTAGAGATAGAAGGAAGCATCTTCTGAACTCTGTTTCACGAGTGCAACTAGAATCTGTCAAACAAACTGGTTTTAGCAATCCAGCTGATGTCTGGCTTTCAGACAGTGACAGATACCATGGACTGAAGGGAAATAAGTAGATGCCTAGACCATTTTGAACACACTTCATATTTTCTGAATTATCATTGTGAGAGTTAGGCATTTGACTTGAAATACATTTAGAAAAATGATTTCAACATTCATTTTTCTGTCCAGAAAACTGAAGTCCTGAATGTGTGCACAAAAGCTGATTTTAAAAGACTTTCACTAGCAGCACATTCCTGTTTCTGTGGTTTCCCTACATACATGTATAACCCCCGAGTATTTTCTTAGTCATGTTAGCAAAACTTAAAATGTACATGGGGCATCTTGAGGCAACTCTTATGCAAGGATGAGTCAAATCAGTGAGAACTAGAGTAGCTACTACAAGCACTTTACTTGTTCACTGGACATCAGGCAGATGTGGGGATAAAACTGTCAAGTGTGAAAACACAAAGAGAAATATTGCTATTTTCTATTATTCACATTCTTCCCATGAGCTGTTTGCTCAGTTGCCATGGCATAGGCGGTGAGATTTTATAATTTTTCCCCTGCCTGCCATGTGCTCATGCAACAATGTGAATTTAATCAGTCCAGACAGTTGGTTGTGTTTTGTCCATGTGAGTGGAATAAAACTTTTCTCACCAGCTAAACCCACAAAGTATCTAAAAGCCATAAATAATCAGTAACTCCTATGACTCGCACCTGCTTGCTTTATTTGACCAAGGATACAGAAAGGCTCATATAATGAACAGTGTTCCCAAGCATTAATCACCTCTGATTGCTTATAAAAATCAAAGTAGATGTTATGTTTAAAATATCAGATGCAATTTTTAGGTTTTTCTCCTGCGTCTAGATTTTAGTTGGGTCAGTGTTGCAGCCTTACCTCCCTCATTAAGATTATCCTTGTTTCAAATATATTTGACTGGGAAAAGGTTCTAGTTACCTATTAATCATAACAGATGTATTCCATCCTAACCAGCAAAAGGAGATGGGAAAGATGAAAAAAAAGGAAAAAAAAAAAAGGCTGCGGAAAAACTATAAAGCACTGCGTTGTGAGAGAGATCTCTGCCAAGCTTATGCGGAACTGAGTACAAGTATGTGCCAGCTTGTACAAAACAATACAACTTTATTTTGTATGGCGTCTTTCATCCAAAGTGTATCCCAAAACCACTTTACAGGAGTTAAACAATACAGTTACAGAGATAAATAATAGCAGAGGGAGAGCAAAATTAGCAGATATGTGCAAGTCAGAAAAGATATATTTTCAGCAGAGATTTGGAATGAGAGCTTTATAGGAACATTGGAGTGTTTTAGTTTTAGCATTTTTCTAAACAGAGCTTAGCAATGTCTATAGAGATACAAATCAGAGCAAAAGTGGTAAATGCCAGGGAATTCAAAGGTTTGGCTTCATTATATCCTGCAGGTTCAAACTTAAATTAAACCAAAATCAAAATCCAACAGAATGGTTTAAAAATTAAGGCAGCCTCTCAATCTTCACACTTTTGGCTTTATGCCATTCATTCAGTTCTATAATATCTGGTTCTATATTCAGTTCTATAATAGTTGGTTTCTTTAAATGGAAAAAAAAAGAAAAAGTAAAATAATGGGGCCAAGTACTGAGTACTCTATGCTGTAAATATGATGCAGCTTCACAAATAATGAAAAGTGTACATTGGAGAGTAAAATTTGACTCAAAGTATCTTTTGTGGAATCTGGCAAGAAAATGATGTTGTCTGTCTGGTAACCAGGGCTCTAATCCTCTGGGAGAGCCCTGGCGGGTACAGAAGTTGCCTATTCAGTTCTTCTGAATTAATCAGAGCCTTGCTTGCCCACCAGTTCTGATTTTATATGCTTAATAACTGCAGGAGAAAGATACTGCAAGGAAGGCATAGTGCATTGACCTCAGGGAGGGTCTGTATGGGCACAGAAGTACATGGGTGCTGTTCTCTTGGTGGAACTGGTGATATGGCAGTTCCTTTGTGGCTAAATGGAAAGCCTTGGTCCTAGAACGCTTCCATCAACGCTGCCTCCGTACAATCCTGAACATCTGCTGGTCAGATTATGTGACCAATACATCTGTTCTTGAACAGGCAGCAATCACAAGTATTGAGGCCATGTTACTGAGAACACAGCTGCGATGGGCAGGGCACGTCTCCAGGATGAAGGACCACCGCCTCCCTAAGATCCTGCTTTATGGTGAACTTGCCTCCGGCTGCCGCAAGAGAGGAGCTCCGAAGAAAAGATACAAGGACTCCCTGAAGCAACAACTCAGCCTCGGGCATATTGATCACCATAACTGGTCTACTCTGGCCTCCAATCGGGAGGCCTGGAGACAGACCATTTATAACGCTGCTGATGCTTTTGAGAAGGCACGCAGGATCACTCTTGAGGAGAAAAGACAACGCAGAAAGAATCGAGCCTTGCAGAATATACCATCTAAGGAGTCTTTCTGCTGTGTCTTTTGCAACCGGACGTGTCTATCTCGTATTGGCCTTTTTAGCCACCAACGCGCTTGCATGAAAAATGGGTAGAGCCCTTCCCAAATCTTCGTTCGCGAAGCCTAGCCATGAATGAAATGGAAAGCCTTGTAAGGAACGGGTAAAATTCAAATCCAAGATTAAAAAAGAAATCAATTATCTCTTGAATAGACCAAAGCAACATCAATCTTCAACAAAGCCTGAAAATTATTATGGTTTCTGTTGTTGGCTTGAAAACCTAAGAGAAATTTTTTTCTAAACTGAAACCATCTTTCTATGACTTACCTGAAAACATGGAAGTATGCAAAGGGAATTGATTCCACAAAGTCCTCAAAATGCTCTCAGTAAAACCAATGTTTTAAATAATAGGGCTCAATTCATCAGTGTCATAAGTGATGAGTACAAGTGAGCTGGAGGAGCAAGCATATGCCTCAAAATGCATTAACTTCCACCAAAGTCACATGCAATAAGCATGCAGAGATGGTTTACAGCACACATATGAGAAACTGACCTGCAACTGTAAAGGAAAAGACATAGCAATTTCAGAGGGTATCAGCAGAGGAAAAAAAATGCCAAACACAGACCAACTTGCTTCATTTATTGATTGCTGACTAACTGCGTACCAATTTCAATGGGAATTGCCAAATTTGATATTGTCACAGTATCTGAAGGTCTTTGTTTACATGTTAATACTCACACTTGTTTCTAGCCTCTGGAGAACAGGTTATTTGGCACTATTATTTTTGCCACTAGTAATTATGTCACAAAAAGTGGTTACTTATTTCTTGAGACAATATTCCAGAGTTCTTTACCTGATCCTGTAGTCAAGGCTGAACAGTTGTTCTTATTCCAATCCCTCACTTTCTCTGAGAGCCCTTTCCTCGATCCATATGCTTCTTGTAGGTGTTCAGTGAATGATGACTTTGTGTATAAATCATTGTGCTGCTTCACATAGAAAACTCTATTTGCTGAGCTCATGACATTTTCTGCGTGTAGCAGTGGGAGCCAGCTGCCATTGAGAACTGTATACAAAAGGCACATAAATTGCTGGGTGTCATGGAAAAATTTATGCACAGGCTACATGTTTGTCCATGTAAGTTTCTAAGTGTTTTGTACAGATGCAGGAAACAAGCATCTGTGCAAGACTCCACCTCAGCCATTGCTCATCTTGAAGCAGCAACAGGGATGAAGACCTGGACTTTGCACAGCTCCCCAGCTTTAACAGCCTGGGTTTATAATGTGTTTGGGGAAAAAGTGTCTCTTTCTGTCTCTTGAGTTTTACATCTTCAATGTCATTTAAAAATGTATTCTCTGAAAAAGAATATAATCTGAAATTAAAACAATGTTTAAAACAAAACAAAACCCCCACAACAATCTAACAGCATGGGGAACAAGGAAATTCCACCATGACCTTTTGCAAACCAGGGCAGGGTAAAAAATAGAACTGAAGCCCTACAAACCCCATCAACTCTGTCTCCTCTGAGAACTTCTTTTGCAGATTTTTCTTATATGACCAGACTTCACTTTCTTTTTTTCACTGCAAACTTGCCACTTGTGAAACCTTTTTTACCTTTGCTACTTATTGTAATAGATGGTCTTATTCTCTTAAGGCTTTGCTCCCGCTTGTAACTTCTCACTGAACTTCTTTTTCTTCAGGGGAAATGCCAGAGTTCAGGATCAGCCAGGAAAAAAAGACCTTAGGATGAAACATGAGTAAAATGGATGCCTTATTTATGCTGAGTTCTTAAGTACTAGTGTTTTAGTTTGCGGATCTCAACATCCAGCATGATCAAGTGAAACCAGTGTAACCAATGCCACAGTAACTGCTGCAGCTTCGTTACTGACTCAGTCAGTCTGTCTGTCCAGAAAAAGTTGTGATGCTGTGCTCTTGGGGTACGTGAAGAATTCATATTATGGGCAAGGTCTTTGCCTGAGTTCATAATACAGCTGTATCAATGTTGAAAAAAAAAATCGTCATATGATTTTAACAAATACATGGAACAATAATGGAAGCACAAAATATCAACTTAATGTGGGAGGTTTTATTATGAGCTAGGATAGACAAGTTATACATAACATTCTCCAAGTGTGTATTATAAACCTTAATTCAACCTTAATTCTGTCATCATACAGGAACCTTTTCCTTGAAGTAACCTTAATTTAATTAGAAAGACTAATAAATGAAAACTTACTAATTTTTTTCTCCCTCTCTCTACCCATGCATTCATACATCTGTGTATATATTTACACAAAGAGTATCATATAAAAGTTAGCCTCAGAGTATTTGTCAATACAGGATGTGAGTAAAGATAATTCTGTCACTTCAAAGGTTTCTTGAAATGTCAAGTCAAGATTAGAAAAACCACCATCAACTTTAACCTTCACCATGCTTTGGTCTTGCTTTTGAAAGTACCTAATATTTTCTGGCCATCCCCTCTGTGTTATTTAAATGCTGGTAATCTTGTTCATGGCAATTTCAATAAGCCACAGCAGACATATAATGCTTCCTTTTTTAATAGGTGCAAAGTGAGTTATTGTCACAAAGCATATCTATGAAAAAAGGATGTGAAAAGAGAATCCTGCCTAATCTCTGTAATAAGGGCTTGTGAGGGTGCTAACATGGTCACCTGAATTATGCATGTCTATTGTGTTCAAATATCATAAATCGATGCATGAATACCCTCCAAATCATTTTCAGTTCATGAACATTTATATACAGAGCTCTTGAGCACTGCAAAGACAATTAGTCATATTTGTATGCCGGAATTAATTGAGAGTGAGATGCGGGAGGCAGAAAGAGAGAACAAAGAATGCTTTTTGTCAGTTCTTCCAACTGACAGGGATAATTAGATATATGAAATTGAAATTCCTCAGCAGGGGGTTTCTGTTGACAATGAATTTTCTTTTGATTCTGTTCTGTTATTCTTTTATGCTGTCATCTGTGGCAATTTGTTATTCAGCTTGAAGCTTAAAAAAGCAAAGCATTCCGCTTTTATGAGTAGATGATGTCAGTTTGTACACTGCTGGGAAATAGATATTAAATGTAATCTTTAAACTAAAAAAAAAAAAGAGAGAGGAAAATAAAATCAGTTAAAGAGACAGTGCTCTGTTTACACAGCCCTCAGAGTAAAACTTTTGTGAGAGATAGAACTTGCTTTGACGGTTTTTAAAGTTGCTCAGACTGTATTAATGTTTCAGCTGCAGTGCAAGTCTGAAAAAATGAAGTAAAAAAGAAGAAATATTCTTCCTCATCAGGACATGCAAACCTTCTGGTCCTGACTTGGCATCTAGGGACTGATCTTTGCACAGTGACAGCAACTAGGGCAGATCCAGAATCTAGCCCTTGGCTTTAAAAAAAAAAAATGCAATGAGGTAATCACTTTTCCCTCCACTTTAGGCAGCATCTCATCCACTCACCTTCTTCAGTGCACCATCAGCATGAGCATTTTGAAAGCTTTAAAAGAAGGGTAACTAAAGTATCTGTCCACAAAATATTGGTCTTTATGGTAAGAAATTTACATATTTAGTTATTTTTCTTATCTGTGTGATTTTGACAGTATGTATTAATGTAAAAAACATATCAGAAGGACACACAGTGGACTGTATAAAGCTATGCGTTCATATACTCCTAATTATCAGAAACATGTATAAAACCTCGCTTAGCATTTTTGGCAACGGTTTTTACAAACATTGTGTGGAATCTAGAGTATGAAAAGCCCATACTGTTCTGCCTTCACCCTCCCCTTTTCACTGGAGCTGATCCATTGAGCTCTCCTGGCTTTCTTTTGCCTCTTTTCCTTGTCCAAAACCCCATGTTATTTGGCATTTGTTATTTTTCAGACTACAATTTCTCCTTCGATAAGCATCTTGGTGACTGTGGCTTTATTATATTTTATTCCATTTTTTTTGTTGCTAAAGCTAACTAAAATCTAACTATACCATAAGGCATATCATTAAACAGCAATATTTAACACATATGTATTATCGACTCTGCACCTTCAGAGTATTCTTTGCAGATGCAGCTTTATCTCTATGGAAGAAGGCCCTGTTTAAGAAGTTGTGCAATCTCAGAAGTGAAAATAGCTGAGAATATGGTTTGAGGGACTTCTTCTCACATCAGTAAGAGGCAGGAGTGTCCCCACAGTATCCCAGCAGTGACCTAGAAGGTGCACCCTATTTAAAAATGTTAGGCTCTATTCAGTCTTTCATACTCTCTGTTGAGACTCATTAAGGATGCTGCTTGTGATGGCAGTTTCTGTAACCTGGCACATGTCCACTGGGAAATGCATTGGAGCCATCAAGTCACTTCATGAAGATAAATTTATTTAGTCACTACTGACCTTCGATGAATTTGAACTCAGACTTTAAACACTCTATTTTTTTGCTGTCTTCCTACCATCCAAATAGCATTGCAAACACAGTATTTGCAATTTTTCTAGCCCATCCTTCATCTCAACTTCAGTTATGTTTGGTATATCACCTGCCTTCATAAAGTTTAAAAAAGATAAAATAGAACCATCTACAACAGGTTTTGCAGAGAAGTTTGTATTCACATTAGTAAGCCAGATGGAAGAAATTGTCTACCACATACAGGACACCATGTATCTTAGCCTTGCTGTTCAGGTTTGTTCAATAAGTACATACTCAATATGCACTCAACTGCAGGTGATTTGTCCCCTTTTTGTGCCCCTGAGGCATGCCTCATGCTAACCCAGGATCTTTTGGGATTCAGCAATACTCTGTGAAGGTGGACTGGTGGAGACAAGAAGTATACCTCTGGAGTGTCATAGGGCAACTGAGGAAGAGCCAGAGACTGCTTTCAACACCTACATCCTTTACTGATCTAAGCTCAAAATAAATTTTAATTATTTTATTGAGTAAGAAATTAAAGTAGAGCACAAAATCAAGCCTCAAGTGTATCTTTTAGCATTGACAGAAACCTTACATTCAAAATGTGCATTTATTAAAATCAAACGTTTAATGGGAGTGACCAGGATCCAAATATATTAATATTTGTTGGTGTACAAAGACCATCAATGACCATCAAAGTATCAAATCACTATACTCTGAGGAGCTAAACATAAAACCTGCCTATTACATAAACATGACTTTTTACTATATTTTTTTAAAATAAATAAATCAGTGTATGAAGCAGCATGTAAGTTTTTGAAGATTCTCAAGACATAAAAAAACTAATTCTACTGCCAAACTACTATATATGGTCTATTCAGAAAAACATCCACACATCACCTACTCTGAAAGACTGGAGGTTTGTAAAACACATTGCTTGGCACTGCTGAAACTTGCCGATTTCAGAATTTTTCATGGTATGTAGCATCATATTTTGCTTTCCAAAAATATTAGTGCTTTGTAATATAAAGGCTTGGTAAGGATACTAAAATGGTTTAATTTCTTATTGCTTTTTAAAGAGTTTCTCTCCTCTGTGTTAACTGGAGGGAGTAAAGGTAATGCAAAAGAATGATCTAGATTTCAGTTATGAGTATGGTGGTGATTATGGATAGACAACCACTTGTTTTACCTATATTTAATGTAGTTCACTCCATAATTTGTTTGATAACTGTGACCAGCGCTTGGGATCACTGATTTATAAAAAAACCTTTCAATCTTCATCAGAGAAGATTCGGTCTGTCAGGGCTGTGCTCTTTAATCTGTGTTTTTCTTTGTAAAATGAACTACATGGCCAGAATAGATGTTCATATGATCTTTCTCAAGAGCAGATTAAATTACTATTGCATGGCTGCTTTGCCACAAAAGAAGGGAAGTTATTATTTGAGGCCTTCCTTCACACAACCAAATATCATTTTGTAAGTCATTTGGTAAAGTACACACCGTTATATGATACTCTAGCTTATCACAAGGAAAGGGTCACACAGATTTCCCTTTTACATTTTCTTAAATCTACACATCTATTACTGAAAATAAACCACTGGAACTTACTCTTAAAGTAATTTTATAGATGAAAAAGAACCATATGAAAAGATAAATAAGTGTCTTCCCTTTTTGCTTTTACCGTGGATGTGGTGAGATACCCTGCTCGCAGCTGCAAATACTGAATTAAGTTCTAGAAAGTGATTACCTCTATACCTTTTGCCAGATAAACAGTTCCATCTCTTTTAGATGGCCAGCTTCATTCCTGAACTGCTTTCCTCCCTAATTCTCATTCTTGGTGCAGCACATGTTTCTCTGGCTGGGAAGAAAAGCAGTGCCTGGCTAGGCACTGGACAGAGCTCAAGAGCTGAGGCTCTTCTTGAGAGAGTTTCTTACACTGCATTGGCCCGCAACCACAGCAAGTGGTTTGGGGTGCAAAATCAAGGGGATTTGAACCTCTTCAGCTTTACAGCAGGTTCTACGGTGATTGTTTTGGTAAGGATTAAGGAATGCTCTCTTCTGATCTGCTCCTTGTCAGCCTGAATGCACACAGTGCAATAAGGATGCCTTCATCACTACCAGCACACATTCTCAGCGATTTTCTCAGTGTGTCCTCTGTCTAACTTGCCTCCAGTGTGAGATGACACTAAATGATTTATGTCTTCCCCCCAGAGAAGCTGAGGAGACTTTGGAGGAATTAACACTAGCTCTTAGTGAAGCTTTAGGATAGCACCAAAAAGCGCTGACCATCTAGGGAGAATTACAGTGGGAGTGTACCTAGATGATCTGTTTATGGAGAAAAGGTTTCATGTACCACTATACCGATCCCTTCAGCTTTCACTGAGAATGAGTTTACTGGAACTGATTCTGGGATTAATTGAATTTTTCACCTTAAGTTTTGTGTTTCTATTTGTCAGTACTAAAAGAGATAACATTCATTTGAATTTCCTGTTTAGCTCAATTATTGCAACCATTTTCATAGATTTCAATTTAGCCCCTACCTTGGCAGATAAATACAATTTAGCCCTGTGTCTCCCCTACATTATGCCTCTTTTCCTTAAATTCTAACCACTTGCCTTTTCACTATAAATTCTACCAGTCCTAGTCAGGGAAATGAAAGCATGAACAGTGGAAGATACCAAACTCTATTTTTAATAAAAGAGGAAAAAAAAAAGGTGTGAGGGACTTATTATCCTGCACCTCCACTTCATCCTGATGAGATTTGTGCCAGATGCTGTTTCATAACTTCATAATTATACGCATATATTCTCTACATAATAAAACTAGAATAAAATCACTACTCAACCACAAGTAGTAAATCAAGCAAATGGTGAATTAAGTTTGTCTGATGAATGCTGCTCTTTATAAAATTAAGCTGTTTACAATGCGTGGTTCATCTTCCTTTACATGTTTAATGATTTTATTGCTTAGTATGTGTTCTATTATTCCATTATTGTTCTATTATTGTGCAAGGAAGAAGTTACGTTTCTGAGCTGTGGATGTTAAAATAATTCCCCTTTCCTTTCTTTTAAGCATAAGCATATGCTGGTTTCCCCTCAATTACAAATACAAAATTCATTAAATATCACTCTTATATGTCCATCATACTTTTTTTTCCTAAAACAGGTGAAATAGATAAGTTCTGACACACTGCTTTATGTTCTCCAAAGAAAACATGTTATTATGGAAAATGTGGTGTTTCACACAAACCAGGAAATTTTGCTTTGTTTTCAACTTTAAACTTTTTCTCAATCAAAACTATTTCCAGATGAAGTATTTGTAGACGAGTACTTTGCTATTTTTCTATTCCAAACTTCTCTCCTTTGAAACACCTGAATGATGCCTTCAGCTTCCCACTTAACACAGCTATTCAGTCACCTTCAGGAACAGCTGAAAAATATTGCCTCAAATTAAAAATAGATTTGGTACCCAAAAGACGATTTCAATTATACTTTTTCAACTTCTCCATAGCCCTGAGCCCTGCCTAGTTGGTGGGCTATGCCTGTACGGAGGAGCATGCATGCATCTCTGTACACTTGCTAGGACCATCTGGAACCAGCAGATTGAAAGGAGAGGTTTCTATCTTGACGAGTGAGCAAAATTTCAAGTGGACAAGGAAATGGAACTTTAGTAACTCAAAGGAAAGAAAAGCAATTGATGGAGACCAACAAAATATATGGTGACTCCTGCTTGTAGAAGAAAGAGAGAAAACCTCTCCCAAGAGCTGGGATGAACATACTGGTGTCTCTGAGAACCCCAAGGAGAAGAGTGAAGATCCAGTTGGACATTTCATGGACAGTGAGGTTGTCTGGGCCTGGTAGCAGGCAGAATAGCAGTCCTGCAATCCCTAGCAATCCAAGGATTGCTGGGAGATACTCCCATAACCCAAAAGGTGTTGTCACATGGATGAATAAGAGGACCTGTGGGATGAGAAGAAGACAGAATTGCAGTTGACACATCCTCCTCTGAGATCTTCTCCTGGAGCTATATGGGCAGCCACCTTACCACTGTTTCTTGTCTGGCTACAGTCTGGCTACAGTGGGCTCACGATGGCTTTGGAGATAAATGAAAGAAAGGTTGTGCCAGCTGGTGAGTTTTTGCAGTTCAGTTTGTGGTGTCTGTGAATAACTCACCCTTAAGTCTTTTTTTTTTCACTGTAATCAGTGGAATTATACATACAGCATTAAGTGCAGCCCTCTGTAAAGGATGGTGTGGCACACAAGTTCCTAATCTTTTGAAGTTGTACATGTATCATCCACATATTTCTGCATTGCACCCCATCATAAAGGAGAGGCTTGAAAAGCTGAGGAGAATAAGAACTGAAATCTATTGCAGAAGTTTCAAAGTTTCTTCTGTGACCCCAACCTATTATGCTTCCTACAAAAGCATAGTGTTTATATATTAGCAAGAAATTATGCTGCTTTTAAAAAAACCTGGAAAGATTTTTAGAAACAGAAAATATGCGAGTTATGGTAGCCTAGGGCTGGCATTAACTTGCACAATGGTAATTTATATTTTATGCGTGTTTTATTTTTATACACCTACCTTTCTTTGCAATTCATAAAGAAACCATATTGATATCAAAGGAATTACTCTGTCATGGAATTTATAATCCTAACTGAGAGGTTCACATCAGTGCCTTATAATCTTCTAATCTTTTCTGATGTCAAAGGTAATTTCAAGGAGGAGGGAAATATAAAAATTATAGTTTTAGGATGGGACAGCAGCAGGTTGGCAAACCTGCCACAACTGAGTAACAGCCAAAAGACAGTAGTGTTTGGGGTTTTCCTTGATTTAGTTCTTTACTTGTGCCTCTGAGGTTTGAAAATTCCATAAGGAGCTCTCAGTTCAGTGAAACATTGTTTCCCCCAGTGTTCCTGCTATGGTCTCTGTCCCTCTAGGCATGTTTGATTCTTCCATGGTGTGATCCCACATGCAACTTGGAGCTACCATTTTAGGGAAGCCAAGTGAACCAGGTTGCTTTGCAGGTCTACTCACACCTTTGAAGACAGTCAGTGGTGTGTGCAAGGGGAACAGAGGGAGATGGGGATCGAGTCAATCATCCTGATGCAAAAAATGTCCCAGGTGCAGTGGAGGAACCTCCAAACCCCATTGGGGTCTGTACAGCAAGGTAGGGTTGGGACACAAGTGTGCTCCCAGCCACAGCTCCAGGGTTATCTGGCAGGGCAGGTGCCAGCAGATGTTAATTTTCAGATGCCCTCCCATGGCTGTGTCGCCTCCGAGGCCCCACTCCCCCAGGCAGCAGTGCTATGCTTTCAGTTCCCTCATGTGTGACCCAGCAGCCTGTATCATCTTACAGGGAGTGAATAGGAGAGTGAAGGGCAGGCTGTGTGGTCACTGTTTTCAATATCCCTCCCGCTAGCCATTACATCATCCAGCTACTCTCTAAGAGGATTTTCAGCAGGCTTGGCTTCGTTATTAAAATAGTAATTAATTTTTTCCTCTTCACAAAACCCGAGGACCTTCAAATGGAGGCCTCAGGAGCGAGGGCAGCTTCCTTTTGAAAGTGGCCTCTCTGGAAGCCATAATCGGCTCTCCAACTTTACAGTACACATGTTCCCCAGTAAATGTGATTAAAGAGCCACACAAAAAACCTCTTGCAGAAAATTAATTCAGTTTCCAGAATAAAAAGTTTGATAAAGTTGTGCAATGCTCCAATGACAACACATAATAGAAGTGCAGAGTTTTATCCTCTTGAAGGATAAATGAGCGGCCAGAAAGGTCTGGTAGTTCCCAGAGTAAAAACATCTGCTACAGCTAATTCACTTTAGCTTTTGATTGTAAAATTCATTAGCCATATCAGGCAGCTGTAGTTTCAAACATGTTGCTAGGAAGTACAGTTTTATAGGCTGGGATGCCGTTTGTTCTCCCCAGCAGTGGCGAGGTAGCACGAGTGCCCGGTGAAACGCAACCTCCTGCCACCCAAAAATAAGGGCTTGAGTGGTGGGGGAGAGAAGGAGGGAGGGTGAGCAGGAAGTGTAGGGCTGAATGCAAAGAGATGCCAAGTGCCCTCAGGGCCATGGTGGCTGGTCCTCCCTGTCACCAGATCAGTGGCAGCTGAAGGCTCCAGCCTTCCTGCAGCCTTGGGAAGGAGGGGGCTTTGTGAATTAGAAAGTAAACATGGTATGTATTGCAGTGCATTTCACTGTTCTATTCTGTGGTACTTTTTTACAGACTTTATTAAGCATACATTCTGAGGTACATTTTATGGAAAAGTGATTCCATGTGGCTTAGATGAAGAGATAAGGGGATTTAAAAATACACACACATACACATATATGTGCATATGTCTATGTGTTTTTGAATATTAAAGTACATATTTATTCATATTCTGATGCATTTATATTATTTATGCTTCTATTATCTATATTTACCTAGAACAAGCAGGAAAAAAACAAGACAAAACTGCATTTTTTAGGTATGATACTCTTCCCAGTTAATCCCGTTAAAAGACTATTTTAAGTTGTTCTTGGAATCTGAAAATAAAATTGCAATAGTAAGTATGTCACTCCAGTCTTCTGACCAGCATCCTGTAAGCCTTTTTGGTGAATACTGATCATAGTCCTTGTAACTCAGGTGAAATATCTCCTGTTATTTGGTTTCACTTTAAGAAAGCAGCTAATATGAAGGGGGAATCAGAGACAGAGAAATTGTGCTTATATGTCAATCAAAAATAAAATTACTCTATACTGGATGAACTTTGCAATTCCTAGAGGGATGAAAAAAATGTTTTTTGAGATTATAATGACTCGTTAGACTAGTGATGGTCAATAAGGGTTGGTTTTTGGAGACCGGAAGAATTGCCTAAATACCTTTCCTCAAGAAAGATGAACAAACTGACACCTATGTACCCATTGCTCCATTTTCACAGGTTATAATGAATTATGCAGGCCTGTCACCTTACAGATGTACGAGTGCAGGGACAGTCAGCTTGGTAATGACAAATTCACTTTGATTAAAGCTGATTCCAGCACAACAATTTTTGTTAATTGAGAAGGATAGAAGTTGATACTTAGCTCCATTGCAACACGAATATAGGGGAACTTTTCTACATAATCTCCCTTTAGGTTTTCCCTCTCATAAATTCATGTTATTTTCTCAGTATTGGAAATGTTCAAAGCTTCACTGATAACAAGAGTCCAACAAGGACCAATCTTTTCTTCAGCAAGATGTTGATACTCTTGTAAATACACCATCCAGATGCATCCCTTATACTGGACAGGTCTAAAACTTTAACACTGCCTCTTTCTTCTGTTATATTGTACCTACCTTTGATTTCTGTAACATTACAGAAAAACTTGAAATATCTGTAGGTGACGGATAGCTGGTACATCTGAAATTGTTTTATTCATATGATTGGCAATATGTACTCAAATGAACTGACAATTTCATCATCTCTCTCATAAACTATACGATGAATTAAAACTGAGACCCTGAGGCACATTTGTAGATAGCCTACACTGACATTGCTTCACTGCTATCAGGGAAGCCATACTTACTGAGTGTATGCCCTAAGGTTTATAAAATGTCTTTTTTTTTGTTGCCGTTAATTTTTAAGCAAATAATTAAAAATGCAGAGTTATTTTACTTATGATCTTCTACTAAAATATTAGTTCTAAACAATGATGTTGGTCACTTTCGCATAAATACAGGCTTCTTTCTTTCTCTGCTTCTTCTGTCCTTCAACCACACCTAGTCCTCAAAGGCAGAACAATGCAAGCATTTGAATAGATTGGAGTAACATATTGTTTTATTGCAGTCTGCATTCTCAGATCTCTCCTGTGCACCACCCAAACCACTGGTCATCCTTTACAAGATCATGAAGCAGATTGTCTTAGAAGATATGCTATGGTGCATGACATTACTAAGGGCGAATCGTGCCTGATCAGTCTGGTGGCCTTCCATCATGGAGTGACAGCAATGGCCCCAGGCATGAGTAGAAACCTGGAGAAAGCATTGAGAGCAGCCCTTCAGAGAAGGGCTTGGAGGTTCTTGTGGATCAAAAGCTGTATGTGAGCCAGCACTGTGCGCTTGCAGCCCAGAAGGTCAACTGCATCTGGGCTGCATCAAAAGCAGTGTGGTCAACAGGTCGAGGGAGGTGATTCTGCACCTCTACTCTGCTCCAGTAAGACCCCACCTGAAGTGCTGGGCCCAGGGACTTTATATATGGGCAGCTAGGGACAGGTCAAGGATCAGCAATGCTTTAAGCTGGAACAGAGCAGGTGTAGATTAGATGTTAGAAAGAAAGTTTTTACTGTGAGGGTGGTGAGGCACTGGAACAGGTTGACCAGGGAGGTTGTGGCTGCCCCATCCCTGGAAGTGTTTAAGACCAGGTTGAATGGGGCCCTGAGCAACCTAATCTAGTGAGTGACATCCCTGTCCATAGCAGGGGGGTTGGATGCAAATGATCTTTAAATTCCCTTCCAACCCAAACCATTCTATGGATCTATGATTCTACCATCAGGTGGCATGGGCATTCACAAAAGTTTCATAGTCGCACAGGAATTACAGCATGAAAATGAACAGATGTTGTGAAGCACTTCTTATGACTTATTATTCATATTGCAGCAATTCCAAGAGACCATATTCCGATGGGGCTGGATGGAGTACATCCAGTCACTAAATACTTCCCTAGAGTGCAATGGAAGAGTAGTAAGTGTCTATGTGAAATGAAGTCTGCTGTATTCAGCACACCTTGAGAGTGTTTATGTATTCTAGGCCACATCTCTGACTTTGGAAGTATCAGTAAGAGAGACACTAACTCTAGTCCTATTTTTTGTGAATCATTCTTTTAAAAAGCTACATTGGAAAGTGCTCTTGTGATGATCCTACCAAAGCTGATTTTTTTTCCCCAGGCAAGTGGCAGCCTCTTCCCACAGACTGTTGCAGCTTTTCTGGCCAGGGCAGAAGGCTGAACTTCACTTATTCCTACAGAATTATATCAACTTTGACTCCTGATCCTATGTCTCTGAAAATTCACTGAACATTCAAGTAGGAAGAGGTTCTTCTAGGAATAGCATCAGAAGAAAACAAATAAATGAGCCTGATCCTTTCACAAGCTTGTGAATTTAAAGACAGACCAACAAAACCACTTAATTTACCAACTGAGGAAGTTTGAAAATGTTCTTTTCGGCATAAAGTTTATACGCTTTACAGAAAAAAATTATAGTGAAAAAGCTTTAAATAAGCTTCAAAATGTTGATTGGAATTCATTTATTTTGCTCTGATTTTCTCTCTTCCTCTTTTACAGGAAACAAATACTTTGAATGGGACCAGGTTGTGCTCCCAAAACTGAGGGTCAGCATAATACAGGTGGAGCAGTGAGATTGTGATCATGATAGAAAGAGTTTATTGCTGAATTTATTTAATCAGCTAGATCCCATAAAATAATGTATATGCCTGCTGACTGCAACTAACTGTATGCTATTATTGAAGATGATTCTTCTTTTTCCCTTGACAATTTGAGAAAATATACATGACGATTGATATGAGAAGAATGTCAAACAATAACCCGTACAGAGCAAAACCAGACTTTCAGAGCAAGAGGATTACAAAATGAATAACCCTTCTAATACTTATGATATTTTTGTCTCAAAATACCCAGGCATTGAAATGAAAAATAAAATAAGTTTGTGATATTAATAACAGAAAAGCAGTGGAAACTGTGATTTATAACACGAATCTGCATTAATTTTTGTTATTTATTTGAAATTAGAAGCCTAAATTTGAATGATTTATCAGCATATAAATCAAATTTTCAATTTCAGATTTATGTAGGTTTAACAGTAAGAAGATTGTGGCTGCAAAGATTTCACAACTAATTTGCAAAGAAACAAAATAATTTAACAAAAGTAAACTATATCTTTAATTATTAATAACACTGTTTGGGCTCTCAAGAGAGCTAAGGGATGATATCATCAAAGACCCACTACACATTGCTCTGTAACATAAATGCTTACATGCTCTTACTATTTCTTTGGAAAGCATATTGCATCATGCCTATGAGAAAAACCCTCTTGCTAAGTAAAAACAAGCTCATATCCAAAAATAAATACATCTGTGAAAATAACATTACACTTGAGTATAATAATTAAAAGAGTAACACAAAATTTTTCCCTACAGTATCTAATTGAAAATATCAATTTTCTTTTTTTTTTTCCCAACTTTTTCCATAGGGTACCACAGCATTATGGCCAAAACCCCTTAGCTTAATTTTACTTGCTGAGAGTAAACAGAAAATCTTCCCCAGCCTGCCTCTTTTTTGTCCCTGGTGATTTTAAAGAGCACACTTTTTCTTCTTAAATACGATATAAAGTCTGTATTATTTACTGTGGAAGTTTCCACTATTGAAATAATGATTGCTAATATAATTGAGTGAGAACATTCTGTTTCCTAGTAGACAGAGGTCCTGTGCAACCTTGCACATTTAAACAAAATGATTACCAGCAATCACCTACTTGAAATTCCTCCAAGGGTTTTTGTGTAGAGTGTATGAATACACAGGAACAAAGACAAAATACACATTTTGTTCTATTTTAGTAGTTCTACTTTGATTTGAACTGGGAAGCTGCAGAACTGAGAACGATCATTTTGTTCCATTTTTCTGAGTTTGACTAAATAAGTTAATTGCCCTAAGATGGAGATCTTGGGACTTACTTGCATGAACTGTGGCAACACAGTATGTGAGTTGCACACAGAAATAACTACAGAATCTGTTGTGAGACACATAGACAAAATGAAACAACAGTTGGGAATAATTATGCAGAAATATCTAAGCATTTTAAGGGTCCTTTTTAATCTGGGAGATTAATAGATGCCCAGGTGGCTAGAATAGGCCTGATCCAAACAATCTAGGACTTCAAAATAGGCAGGGACTGCAGAACTTGCATCTCAGTGATCAGAAATGAAATGAAGAATGATGGCACCGGAGAGTATGCTGAAAACAGGGGTGCAACCTTTTGAGAAGATCTCTCACTTGTGTGCAAACTGCAAGGGGAAGGGCAGTTTAGGAAAGCTTTCAGAAGCACATGTGCCAGCTGGAAGTTAAACTTGAGGAATAATAGCACTCTGTCTTTAGTTAATATCATTGTATCATTCTTTTGCTTCCACCATGTATTTCCATCAGCAATACATTTAAACAAAGATTTAGTTGTGATTAATGTTGCTGGGATCTGAGCATATGCTTAAGCCATAAACTCATGTTGAATCAAGGTAAATTATCCCTTTGCTACAAGGCTGCCAAATCCTGTCCTTTCACCATATCCTCTCCCAACAGCTGATAGCACCCCTACTCACTGCTACTTGAGCCTAGGAGAGTTAATTATGGAGCTGAAAGTTTTACCAATGTTGAACATTTTGAAGCATGCTATTAGCATTTAATTTTTGTTTGTTTGTCTCTTTTTTCTTTTTTAATTTATTGGTGATACATTTTATTTTCCACATCTGGTAAAAGCACCCCTAGTTGCATTATATCGTCTATCCCTGCATGTGCTTATCCCTTTGGTTCTCCCATAAGTAGCTAGTATTCAGCCTGTCACAGGTACGTGAGGCTAATAGTTCAATCATTGGGGAGAAGAGGGGGAGGAAGATGAAAGGGCAGGAAATGGCTGTCATGGCCCCAAAGGAAATATTTGTAGGAAAAGGAGCACAACAGCAAATAAAGTGCTAATTAATGTCCAATTCCAGCACTGATATACGGACCACAGCAATAGGCAAAACCCAGCCTTCTGTTCCACTGACTGCTCAAGAGCTTTTGTGTTGTAGCTTTATGCAGGCATGCATCTGCAAGTTTTGAATTTATAAAATTTTCCAATTCCCTCCTCTACATATGTTTTGTGTTTAACTGAGTTTTCCTTTTCACTTTTTTAATGGATTTTTTTTAAATTAATTTGACTGAGTCCAGTTTGTCTGTGCTGATGCTGACTTGTTCAGTACATCCCAAATTTATAGTAGCAAACACTCTAACTGGAAACATCCTGGGAGTGTGGAAAGACAAGGGCATATTTGATAAGCTGAATAACACACACAAACAAAAAGGGAATGAGGAGATTAAACTCTCCTAGGCATAATAGGGCATTCATGGGAAAACGGGACCTCACTCTCAAATTTGGGTATCTGAAAAATACAGTGGCACTTACGGTACTAATTTACTGGCTTTGTCCAGCAGAAGGCATTGAGAGTGAACCTTCTATCAGGGAGCATAATAGCAAAAGCAGCACTGTTTTAATGAAACACAGCAACTGGTACTAGGAACTGACTAAATCTGTTGATAAATGAACAAAAATGAAAGATGAAATTCACAAAGGGATGTCATGATGATCAATTATTTCTGGTGTTTAGTATCCGAGAATCACATCTTAAGGTAAAACGTAAGGTAAAATGTTTTTTGCTGATGACTGAATGCCAGAAATAATAATCTGACATTAGGCTTTTGTGAATCTGACCAAATGAAAGCCTAAAAAGGGAATTTATAGAGCAGAATACATTTGTTTCAATGATGCACAGCTTTTAGAATATAAATGACTGAAATATTACTCATAATCCTATAATGATAAAAGGAACACAAAGGTTATTAAATACCAAAAAAAAACCCCCTCCCCATAAAAAGCCCCAGAACAACCTGGCAGTGAAATATAGTTAAAGATAATTCATCAACCAAAAGAAGACAGGAAACTTCAGAACCGGAGTGAAAAGAGTAGTTTGGCTTTCCAGTGTTTCCCGTGGCAGCTTTATATGGACACAGAGTGGGGCATTACTGACAGCACAATACCTATTGTAACCTCCTTAGGGCCAAGGAGGTTGAAACTTCAGCTGACCCCATGGGGTCATGACAGGGAGGCAAAGGAGAGACTCTCCATGCAAGATGCTCTCTGTGGAGGAGACACTTTAAGAGTTGCAAAACTCAGCAACAGTCAAAACACAGCTATGGAAGTAATTTTCATTCCAATAAGCCTTTTGGAGGCTTTATGCGTCCCTGATCCACACTATCAGGCTGGTCTGAGATTAAATTGTTTGATGCGAGCCAAAACCCATACATTGTTCTGCCATGCCATGCCAGCATCCTACAGGCAGCAACTGTATCTGTCCCTTTGACTGCTGGCCTTGCAAAGTGCAGCATTGGCATGGTTGGAGGTCCCTGCTCTCACTGGGACAATCCCTCTGCTCTCAGCCCTACACTCATGGTCAGCCATGGTCCTGCTGGAAAGTGCCTACCTGGGAGCCAGCTATGAGCCATGGCTCTTGCATGTGTTATATAGGTAGGATGCTTCATTTGAAGCTCAAGTCTTAATGGGGTTCTGTGGTAAGGCTTTGCTACGCTATTTCTGTCTCAAGAAAGTGTCTACAGCAGAACGGTAACAACCAATCTTTTCCCACTTTTTGCTGTGCATGATGAAGATGGGAAGTTTTAAATATAGATCTTCTGTAGTTACATAGTTATACAGATGTTATGTTCATGCAGCACTATATGTCTATTATCTGGCTTTCAGTCAATAGCTGAAAGTGGTCTTGCAGATCTGTTTTTTCCCAGTCTTAAATATGAAGTCACTATTTGTTTCTGTGTGTATGTAGGTGTGTGTGATGCAGTAGCCCAGTAAGAATTTTACCTGTTATTTTTAATCCTTTCTTTTTCAAATGTGAAGGACTGTACAATTTCAGATTCCCTTGGGACCACTTATGCTACATACTGTAAAACATTACCTATCTAAAATCTTATTATCAGATTCTGGTCTTTGACTAAGGTTTATTTGGTTGCTTTCTGTAAACACCTTCCAAATTCCCACAGCTCTGGAAAATTAATTTTTTTCTTTATTCTCTTACTACTTCATTAAGTCAATATTTAGTTCCTTTAAGTAAATGAGGCCTACATAGATGTAACCCACAGGAGCAAATAGACCTTTGTATTTGTAGCAACAAAAAAAAATGTAAAATTGAGTCCATAGCCTTCTACACCTCCCCCCACCTCCACAGAAAAGAGTACAGGTCAAGAACATAAGCAAGAACATTTGATCCCCTTTCCCTTCTTTAAAAAGTCTAGTTACTTTCCTTTCCTTTTCTTATTTTAATCTTGCAGGTTAAAAAAAAAAAAAGGATAAAAAAGAAAGATGTGCTGGGCACTCTAGTAAAGTAGATTAGGGTTTTCACCTTTCAAGAACAACTGAAATTCTGGTGAAGGACCTTTTGAAATTGTCTCCATTTAAGTCATTGTTTTGACACTGGGAGGGACTTTTCAAAGGATAAATACAGAGGTTCAATAAACTTCATTTCCCAATGTCAAATGAATTGATTAAATTTAATTGAAGAGGATGTGAAAGATGAAATTTCTTTCCCAGACTATGGACATGCCTTTGAATATTATGATGGCTTCTCCTCGGCAGGAATTCCCACAAGCTGGATAAACACAAAAATGGTCAGCTTAGCCAGGCTGATAAATACACTGCTTATGTGTACGCTCCTGTATTGCATCAGGCATTGGCAAAGTATTTGGACAAACACATCGCTAGACAAGATAGCTGTGATGGAGAAGAGCATGTTTTGTTTTTAGAGCAGCAAGCAAAGTTTAGAGGCTTTAAAGGATTTAGACCAATTATAAAACAAAGATAATTTGTTTCTGCAAGTGGAATATGCTCAATTGTACGTGAAGTGTTTTTTACTTGAACAGACTCAGAAGGAGTAGGACTATACATGCATATTTGATGCAACATATCACTGAAACTGGTCTTTTTCCAGAGTCTGACTGGACCTTGGCAAATCACGTTTCTTCAGTGACTTAGAGTGTTCAGGACAGGCGTAGGAAACAAGAGACTTCCTGTTTTCCCAATGAGCTTTAAATTGTTTCTTTGCTTGTGCTGAATTCACTTTTACTTTGGAAATTTTTACACAAGAGCTGAGATCTGTCTATTTTCACAAGGATTTTGACAAGGCTGAGCTTGATTAGCCTGCACTGTAAACACTGAAGTATTTGGCAGAGAAAGATGGCAATGTGATAGTTTAGAATAATTCAGCCAAATAACTTTTTTCGCACATAAACAGTTCTTCTGCCTTTAAAAATGTAAAATCAAAATACGGAATGTTTTCCTATTTATGAAATTATAATTTTTTCCATAGTTATGATTGACTTTTTCTTTGCATCAGCTGCCCTATTATGAAATTATTTCTACTTGCCGAATTATTATGATATTTAATCTTTACATTGTTATTCATCATAGCATTCAGAGGCTTCAATTAGGTTCAGGGTACCATGTGGCTTAATGGCTCAGCAAGCTTTCAGGTTCCCAGTATCAGACTTTTTTACAACATTAAAAATAAAAGGTAATTTGCAGAGCAAGGGTTATAAAAGCCTTTTCAAGTAAAGACAGAAAGCAAGACACATTGGATCTGAATATTTAGTCCAGGGTTTTTAAATGATGTCTGAATCAGTTCTCTCATGACACCCACAAATATTATATTATCATAAGAGATAGATCCCTGTCAAAGACCGGAATAACATTACTCTAGCATTTGAAAACACCAAAACAACCAGGAGACAGTATCTCATTCCTAAAGAGTTTCCAGAAGGTTGTGGAAACAGAGGCAAAGAGAGAGAGAAGACTAAATGGCAGATACAAAGTAGAATCAGTGCAGATTTCAAGTCCTTTAATCCCAGGCCCTACCCATTTTGCCCCTCTCCTTGCTGCATGAGGAGAGAACATGACAGAAACAGTCATTAGTGTGAGATGTAATCAAACAGGTCATTGTGGGAGAGTGAGATTGTGCTGCTTTTAGTATGGAAGTACCATGTAAACGATTATGTCTTATGTGGCAAAAGGAATGGAGATCATGTTATACAACAGAATATTTCCGATGCTTTAAAAAACCAAAATCTCTTACATCTACATTTTTCTCTTTTATCACCATTATAAAGGTGCAAATTACCCATCGATATTCATGCTATTGTCAGAATATAAATTCACCATAGAAAGGAATGTTTTTATACAGCTACACTTCAAGATGCTGCTTCATGAGCGTAATTGGATGGCATATTTATGTGCTGTATCTGAACTGAACTGTGTCTTTTGAAGGAACAGAGACTCATTCCCGAGGGTAATGTTTTTGAAAGTATATATGAATCTCAACACACAGAATTGCTGAATCACAGAATATGCCAAGTTGGAAGGGACCCACAAAGATCATCAAATCCATCTTCCGGCCCTGCACAGGACCATCCTGAAGAGTCACACCATGTGCCTGAGAGTATTTTCCAAACACTTCTTGAACTCTGACAGGCTTGGTGCTGAGACCACTTCCCTGGGGAGCCTGTTCCAGTGCCCAACCACCCTCTGGGTGAAGGACCTTTTTCTAATAACCAACCTAAACCTCCCCTGACACAACTGCAGGCCATTTCTTCTTGTCCCATCACTAGTCACCACAGGGAAGAGATCAGGACCTACCCTTCCCTTTCTCCTAACAAGGAAGTTGTAGACTGCAATGAGATCTCCCCTCAGTCTCCTCTTCTCCAGGCTGAACAGACCAAGTGACCTCAACCACTTTTCATATGGTTTCCCCTCAAGACCCTTCACCATCTTTGTTGCCCTCCTTTGGACACTCTCTAAGAGCTTAATATCTTTCTTATACTGCAGTGCCCAAAACTGCACACAATATTCAAGGTGAGGCTGCACCAGTGCAGAACAGAGGGACAATCCTCTCCCTTAACCAGTTGGCGATGCTTTGCCTGATGCCCCCCAGGACACAGTTGGCCCTCCTGGCTGCCAGGGCACTACTGACTCATATTCAACTTGCAATCGACCAGAAACCCCAGGTCCCTTTCCTCGGCACTGCTTTCCAGCATCTCATTCCCTAGTCTGTGGGTACATCCAGGGTCGCCCCATCCCAGGTACAGAATCTGGCACTTTCCCTTGTTGAACTTCATACGATTGGTGATTACCCAGTCCTCTAATTTGTCTTGGTCTCTCTGCAGGGCCTCCCTGCCTTCAAGGAAGTCAACAGCTCCTGCCAGTGAAGACATCTATCTGGAATCTGAAACAATGTGGACTTTCTGTGGGATCATGCTCCATCACCTACCTACAATTTGCTCCAACAAACTGCTTAATCTAGAGTTGGATTCCAGCAGAGCAGGCTGTCTCCTTGGACCAAACCTAAGCTGCTGGCTCTCTGCACAAGTAGTGATGTGACTCCTGTTGCCTCAGGAGAAACTCAGGTAGTTGTCATTTTAATACCTTTCTTAGGTGAGGATCTTGTGTAGATCTGTACAGTTTAATAGCAGCTGAGTCAGCAATTCTCAAGGTACTTGCCTAATTCTTCATGTCTTCACCATTGAATAGTATTAAAGCCCCCTTCTTCCCCAACAGATGTACCTCTGCCATAAGACAAAAAAGTCTTTTTAGATGCTATTAAAATTATTGGATAAGCTTTTTAAATGCTTGAGAGTAGCTTAGATATCAGAGCTTTTCCATTAAGTTCAACTGCAAAGACCTATTTCTTCTTCTGTAGAATACTTTATCTCAACTGTTGTTCGTGAAGGCCACAGTGTGGTGCAGGGTAAATACGTGTCATACTGATTCTGAGAATATGGGAGAAAACTGGAGGTTTTTTCTTTACAAATCAAAATAAAGTATACCATGAATTATCTACATTTTAAATTGTGTTTCTTGTGGTGGTAAACAAATAATTTGGGTAACACTCAAATAAGATGTATTCTACATTACAAAGCTTTAGAATATTGTGGCACTTATTGCACTTTTTAATTACGCAGAAAAAATGGCATTATAAAGGAGAATTATGTCTGTAAAGTTGAGCATTGCCAAGTTAAAAGGGGTAAGATAATGGCTTCGATTTTATTTTAGCCCCCTTACATGAAGTAGTCCTTAATTACCCAAATGAACATCACATCGCCATAGGTTCTTTGCCGTACTTAAAGCAGTGCATAGAGCTGAATGAGTCAGGCTAGGTGGTGTAGGGGGTACTAACAACTGGATCCCTGCACCACTGACAGCAGAAGCTGGAAGGCTTGCATGCATTAGATGGTTTAAGATGTGACTGTCTTTGGGTGCACCTAAGGTAAGAAATTCGGTCATTTATGATGGTGAAGAAGGGAACAGAAAGAAGGTATATGAGACATGCTTGGAGTTCTAGACTTTTTCCTGCCTCTGTTGCAGGAGTTTCTAAGGACTTAAGCCACTTCCATGGTCACTAAGAATAAGTTTTTTGTGTATGACTTGTGAGGTTTGCGATCCTAGCGGGCATCATACGACGCCATACAGAGAAATGTCAAGTTGCACACCCACAGCTGAAATCAGTGGCACTGCTAGCCCATGAAGAGACCTTGAAGGGCTAAATATATACTTTTAAAATGCAACATCACATAAAACTAAGTCTTATCTTGTTTGAACTAAGCACTGAAAATTATTGGCTATTTTTTTATCTCTTTTTTTTAACAGTTTTCTAATACATTATCCTGGTAATATGCTTGGACTCAGCTCACTGAATTGCCCATGTGATTTTGACCTTCGAGTGTGTGAGGAACTTTGCTGGAGGGGTGGGGCACTCCCAGAGCCCCACACTGTTCCCCGGTGTGCTTTCCAAAGTGCCATACTGCTGGCAATGGCCTTGTGAGGAGAGTAAGGAAGCTTACAAACACCTTGTCAAAGATGCAGAAACGAATCCGTCATCAGAACCTTCTTGCAATGCTTGCTAATCCATCTGTTGTTAATGAAAGACCCACCACAACCACTCAGTTTATAGTACATCTTAATCACTGTCTAATGAAACTATATGGTATTCCAGAGGAAAGTAAGGAACATGCAACACAGATTTGTAGATAAAGAGGTGGGGACCCAACAAGCTCATCCAAAACAGGAAACCCAACTGAATAGGAACTAGGAACTGGAAAAGGTTCAGGAAAGAATTGTATCTCTTTATGAGGGGAAGGAAAGCTACTAAAAGGAAATAAAATGAGAGAAAATGGCTTTTTAGTAAGGTAAAGCCACAGACTGGATAACAAAAAAAATTGTGTGGGAAAAGCAAACAAGTATCTAACAAAGCAAATTAATGTCTACTTTTTGCATATTTATTGCACTTTTTACATTTATTGTGTGTGTAGATAAATGAAACATTCACATGCTATCATTCTAATTGGAGAAATTCCTAAATAATGTATTAAATACTTTAGACTGGTAATTCAGATGCACAGTTTTTGAAGATCAAGGATCCAGAACTATAAAACTGAGAAGAAGCTCAGAAGAACCTGTTTCGAACTTCAGTAAATTCAAATAAATTTTCAAAGATAAACAACATAACTTAGAGGAGGTTTTAAGTTTTGGATAGGAAGCAAGACAAGTAGACTGAGGTCAGCAGACCATAGGAGCAAACACAGAGAAACGTGCAGAAGGTTTTTAACTAAAGAACCACAAAAATAGTGTTGATGCTAGCCAGGGCCTTAGGGGTGCCTTAGCTTTGGATATATAATTTGTTACATGTGTAAGTGACAAAGCCATCCAGCATATAATTTTAGGGAAAAAACTAAACCACATTGCTAAGAATTATCAAGACCTATGCACCTGCATGCTGAAGAATAAAAATCACAGAAACACTTTAAGGACAGGATGCAGTGACTGAAATATTAGCTTGAGCAAAAAAGAGAATTAAAATTTTGGGGTCTAGTGGTAGTTGAATTTGAAGCAAAGGGTTTGAAAAGAAACCCTAGTCATGGTTAATATACGTAAGTAAATCTCAAAATACACTTACAAATGAATTTCCTCTCTGGTTAAATGCTAAGTATATGGTATATGTAAATGAGTTTTTCTTTATCTTTTTTTTTCTTTTTTTTTAATATAAAACTTGCAAATTAAGGGCTACTTTATGGATTAAAGCATGTCAGAAAATAAATCCTAATGAGAGAGTTTATGCTGAGGGAGAGAAGAATAAAGATATGAAATAAAAGGTAAATATACAAAAGAAGGAAAGGAATTGCAAAAGGAAGAAAAATAGAAGTGAGAACAAAGGATGGAGTATGATTTTGTTCCTGTAAATACATTCAGGAAATACTTCAGAGGTATGTTCCTGTGGAAGACAGTAAGGTTTCTAATGACATGACTGAATTGCAAGATCACCGAATAATTTCATCTACTCAGGTGTTAATATGTAGCTGGAATTAGAGCTTATATAAACAATGATGCTAAAACAAGGGACACTGTAAATTGTTACTCATATTACAATAAGTAAAAGCAGAAAACCTGTGATAGTGGATCCTATAGCTTAAAGTCTTAATACCAAAAGTCAGAAGATAATGGCAAAGCAGGGACAGCTCATTAAGTTGTCCTTCATGCCTACAAAATGGGCATTAAGCAAAGGCAGACCTATAAGAGAAATGAGATATGATTACATATTCCCTAAAAAGAGAGAAAGAAAGATAAGTGGTGCTCTCCCCTGGCCAAAATGACTAGTGATGGAGAAGCCCATGTTTCAGGCACTGCTGTTGGCAAAAACTGAGGAGAGCATCTTAACTCTCTGGAGAGTTACAAGACAACAGAGATTATTTAAGTTGCTGACGTCTTTTCCTTTATAAGCTGTTTCTTCTTATTTTATTTCATGTACTTGTAACTCTTAACCCAGAGCTTTCCTGAGTCACCACCCAAGCAGTGATGTTAATATTTACCCTATTTCACTGGGTTAACTATTGTACATATGTCTTTGGACCTACAATCAGTAGGATTATTTGTCTCCCCTGTTCTAAAGGAAAGCCACTGTAAATTCTCACTCATCTGCTTAGAAACTTCCTTTAAATTTTCTGCTAATGCTTTTTCCTACAGACAATTCAGTCTGTATGTTTTTATGCCAACAATGTTTTGTTGTAAGCATTGCTCTTCCCTTTACCTCCCATCTTCCCCTTTGTTTGATTTCTAAATACATTTTGATTTATTAAATTATATTTATTGTTGTAACCACACAAAATTATTAAATAAATAATCTTGCATCTGAACATCTGTTCCCAACACAAAGGTCTTTCTCAAATCTGGGACACAAAACTCCAGCTCTAGCACTGAAGCTGTGAAAGGAACAATTCAATTACAAGTGAGATTTTTACGTAATTGTTATTTTTTCCCCTGTTTGCTGTAACTAAAAAAAACAAATCTTTTTCCTGAGTAATCTGTACAGGAATAGAAGGGAATAACCCTTACACCACCTAAAAGAAAACTAAGTGTCAACTCACCCATCTAGAGTATGATACCTGTAGAAGAGCATTTCCTTTATGGAAGTCCCACAATAGGGAGAGCTCTGTAATTGATCCCCTGTACCAATATAATGAAAGCAATACTAAACTCTTATTGCAGCAGACAAATATATACTGTGCTGCGTGCACAACATCTTATTCTCATTTATGTTTAGGTATGTTAATGTTAATCTGATAATGTGTAAGAGACCTCATTGAGGTCTACAGCTTTCTCACCAGGGGAAGCAAAAGGGCAGGCGCTGATTTCTTCTCTGTGGGGATCAGTGATAGGGTCCAAGGGAACTACATGAAGCTTTGTCAGGAGAGGTTTAGGTAGGATATTAGGAAAAGCTTCTTTGCCCAGAGAGTGGTTAGGCACTGGAACAGGCTTCCCAGGGAAATGATCACAGCACCAAGACTGCCAGAGTTCAGGAAGTATTTGGACAATGCTCTCAGGAACATGGTGACGTTCTTGGGGCTGTCCTGTGCATAGCCAGGAGCTGGATTTCAATGGTCCTTGTGGGTCCCTTCCAACTCACTATGTTCTACGACTCTATGAAGAGAGATAAGAAAAATAAATATATCTTTCCATTCGCTTTAGGATGTAAAGTGCCTTCCTTCTGTGGAATTAGTGCCACAGCAGCAACATGTGGTGGAAAAGTGGGCTAACTGTAAAGGAGAATTTGGTGTATAGTCATCATCTTCCTCAACATTGCAACATGCTGTCCAAAGGAAAACAAAGGTGTATCATAGAATCATAGAATGGCTTGGGTTGGAAGGGACCTCAAAGATCAGGTAGTTCCAACTCCCCTGCCATGGACAGGGACTCCTTTTACTAGACCAGGGTACTCAAATCGCCATCCAACATAGTCTTTAACGCTTCCAATGATGGGACACCCACAGTTTCTCTGGTCAAACTATTCCAGCGCCTCACCACTCTCAGAGTAAAGAATTTTTTTCTAATATCTAATCTAAACCAACTCTCTTTCAGTTTGAATCCATTCCCCCTTGTCCTGACATTACATGCTCTTATGAACAGTCCCTCTCCATCTGTCTTGTAGGCTCCCTTCAGGTACTTGAAATACCGCAATTAGGTCACCCTTCTTTTCCTTTCTCTTCTCCAGGATGAACAAGCCCAATTCTCTCAGCCTTTCCTCATAGGAGAGGCGCTCTATCCCCCTAATCAGCTTGGTGGCCCTATTCTGGACTCAATCCTACAGGTCTGTGCTGGGGATCCCAGAGCTGGATGCAGCACTCCAGGTGGGGTCTCATGAGAGTGGAGTAGAGGGGCTGAATCACCCTACTTGACCTGCTGGCCACGCTGCTTTTGATGTAGCCCAGGATGCAGTTGGCCTTCTAGGCTGTGAGCGAACATTGCTGGGTCATATCCAGCCTCTTACCCACCAGCACCCCCAAGTGCTTCTCAGCGGGGCTGCTCTCAATCAATTCATCCCCCAGCCTGTATTGATACTGGGGGTTGCCCTGACCCAGGTGCAGTTGTTAAACCCTATGAGATTCTCATGGGCCCACTTCTCAAGGTTGCCCAGGTTGCTCTGGGTGGTATCCCATCCTTCAGGTGTGTCAACGACACCACTCAGCCTGGTGTCATCTGCAAATTTGCTGAGGGTGCACTAGAGCTCTTTGTCTATGTCAGTAATGAAAATATTAAATAGCACTGGTCCCAGTATAGACTCTTGAGGGACACCACCTGTCACTGATGTCCATTGGGACTCTGAGCTGTTCATCACTACCATCTGGATGTGACCATCCAACTAATTTCTTGTCCCTCTGGCAGCCTATACATTGGCTCCATCTCTCTCCGATTTAGAGCTCAGGATGTTGAGGGAGACCATGTCAAAGACTTTGCAGAAGTCCAGATAAATGACACCTGTAGTCCTTCCCTTGTCCACTGATGTAGTCACTCAGTTATAGAAGGCCACCAGGTTGGTCAGACAGGACTTGCT
Source organism: Neopelma chrysocephalum (assembly GCF_003984885.1). Lineage (NCBI taxonomy): Eukaryota > Metazoa > Chordata > Aves > Passeriformes > Pipridae > Neopelma > Neopelma chrysocephalum. Next base: position 26,928,462 of record NW_020897695.1, read on the forward strand.
TTTGGTGAAATCATGAATCAGCACCCTGTCCTTCATGGGCCTCAGAATAGCTTCTAGGAGGATCTGTATCACACTATACCACTGACATGGGCGTGAAATTTGAGCATATCCGTAGATAAAATTCAACTTCAAAATCACAGTAGAACAACAGCTTAGAAGTGAACTTTCTGGTAGTAGTTGTCTGTGGGTAAGTGAATTGCAAAAGGCAGAAGGAATGGTACAGGGACAGCCATTGTAATTTCTGCTCCCAAAGTGCCAGTACCTACTTATTAAAATGAGATCTTCAATCAGACCTCTCTTTCTTGGTCACGTTGTTGTCCAGCATCACGATTTTTTCAAAAACCCAATTGTCATTAAGTTTTGTTTACTTCTGTAAAGCTCTGTTCATTGATGTCCAGAATGCCAGTCACAGAAAACATTTTATTACCAGGGTCTGCAGGACAGTATTTTTTCTCATCATGTGGCTATAAATGCCAATTAGACTTTGGCAATTCAGAATCTTCATTATGGTTTTTCCTCATCTGCATGTAAAATTAGCTTCTTAGATATAATGTTTTTCCAATTTCCTCTCTAGACCTCTTAAGCGAAGCTTGTTATGATGCTTTTAATGTGTCATCATGCGTTGGTTTCTTCGAAAATCCATCCTCTATTCTTGTCCTCCTCTTTTTACCACTCCCCAAGATGAACTCATCCATAAAAGTGTAGATTGTGGTTTAAAAGATAAATGGAAAGCTGTGGGTGTCCAGGGCAGCCAACTTCATCTATAGGAATGTGATTAGACTCAGCCAGTGGAAAGTGCAACTACTTAATGCTTTCTAACCTATGAAAGGATAGTGAGCTCCTAGGAGACGTCAATCATGTTTGGAGGAGGTAAAAAAAAAAGAAAAGAAGAGAAAAATAAAGAAAAGAAAAGATTACAATTCAAAGGGTTAAAACAAAGTTGACTTATGAATCCTTCTTTATTTCATTTCCCTGGATTAATGACAACAGGGACTGTATATGTTATGACTTATGGCATCACTTCAGCTTGTTTTCACAGTCTGCAAGTGGCCAGGAAAGTATGGAGCAATAATATTGCAGTATTTATTCAAAGACAATAAGCAGTCATTGCTGAACTAGTGAAGCCAGGCCATGTTTATCTTCATGGATTTAGTCAGCTGGGAGATGAATAAGAGCCAAACTTGAACAAGCAAACATTTTCCTTCTTCTCCACAATGCAGCTATTTCACTTTACATGGCTGAAGACATAAATCTTTCTTCATTGGCAAGCAAACGGCTTCAGATACATGGCACTAGCTAGGTGTCACAGGACATCAACTGAATACTTGTGACCCTGAGTGTTCATGAAAACAACCACAATCCATCTTAAAACAAAAAATGGCAACAATCTTATAGCGCTTCAGCAGCAAACAATAAAAAGCTGTAATTCCTTCTGTGAGCTAGTCTCTGACTAAATATCAGCTGTAAAAATTACTTCCTATCTATTCTTCTGTTCACAAAAGGGATTATAGGAAATTATTGATTATAGCAACCAGGTTGCAGTGCAAATACAGAAATAAGTGATCCAAGCAGGTATAAAGCAATTCAACTTCTATTGATGCCTTCATGGGGTGACAGGGAATGTTTCAAAAAATACCTCCCATGCAGGCTAAAGGCATAATGATTTCATTGATATTTTCTTGGCACAGGAATTAAAAATTCTATACTTCCTTAGATAGCCAGACAGTCTCATGTCATAAAGAATGGGAGTGCAACCTTGATCTTTTTAAGTTGTTGTACAGTACGATGCAGGGAGCGTAAAGATGTTGCATTTCCACATGGAGTAAGATGTTATGAGCATTCATCTGTTTTAATCTTAGTGTTTCCCAAAAGTCTTTCATACAAAGCCCTAAGCATAGCTGCACAGCGATGCCTCCCTCAGTCTGCTCACTGCATGAATCGACAGTTTATAGAGAGCTGAGGTAGACTTTCACCTCATGCGTGTTGGCTCTGGTCAGTGCATACACAGGTACTTTGGCATCATTTGCCCAATATAAGCTGGGCACCAACTTCTGTGACTCACTTCCCAAACTCTACGCGAAAGAAAATGGGGTGTATGGGTCAGAAAATGAAACTATAACCCCACTAGTGGGTCTCTGGTGCAAATTACGCATGTACCAACCACTCAGCCCATTTACCCAGGAATTAAAACACTGTGTCATGCAATGCTGCTTGAGTGGAAGAGAATGAAGAGGGAAGGGGGTAAAGCAAGCCTCTCAATGTTATTACTGTTCCAAAGCTTTGTGGGGACATGCATTCATGTTTAGGTAAGCAGGTCCTGTGCTCCCCTACGTATGGTTTTTCTCAACACAGGATGTGTATGACAGGAGGCAATTTCTGAATGATGACAGTATGGAGAAGGTCACTGAGTGGTGTCATGAACGTAAGAGAGCTTTACATGGGGGTGCCATCACCAAGCTGCTCTGATAAACTCTGAGGACAAATACAGATCCTTACTAGGATTGAGGGGCTCAAAACACCCCGAGGGAGCTCTCATTAAACTGACAATCCAGGCGTTGTTCCTCTCACTGAATGGACATTTCAAGTCCTTTACTTTTGACTCCTTACTGTCAATGGCAAGGGGAAGCGGGAGTGGGGTGAGGAAGGTATGGGGTGTATGTGGAGGAATGAGGGCTTTGGCTGTGAACAAGTCTAAGAATAAATGACATTTCCACAGTGTTCCTTGTGGCATTCAGGTATATGCCTTACCACTTCTCTCAGTTTTAGGAAGACAAAAAATGAGGTGAAGTTATAAAACCAGACGCATTTGGACCACACTAAAAATTACATTTCATCTTATTTTTTTTCTCAAACTAGAAGTAATTTGGTAAACATGCAGAAGCATTTTAACTATAGCAGGATGGTTTCCGCTACTCACTCCTTTAACTCTCACTTATTTACAAGACATTCATTGCAAAGGATCTGCCTTAAGCAGCCAGACTCTCTGTTGTTGCAAATAGTTGGTTGCAAAAATGTCCAGGAGGAGAAGGCAGATGGCACATCCAGGACTATAACACAATATATACTGTGATCTGCCTACTGTGTCTTCCCAAACTGTAGGTGAGATATTGAGCGAGCAGCTGTTAGAGATGTGGGAGGGGAGACAGCATGAAACGAAATGGATTAATAAAAACACAGAGAAAAGTATACAGAAATGATTTCTAGTAATGAGAGTATAAAAACCTCAGCAGCTCCCCTGTACCAAACATAATGCTCCCCTCATATGCACAGTACATAAAATAGCTCTCCCCAGCCTGTGGGGCTTCCCACTGCCAAAGACACAAGCTTAAGTGCTGTGCTTTCACATCAGGAAAGAATAAGTGGCCCAGAGCCATTACTGGGCTGTTGAATCCAGGTCTGGCATATACATTAGGCCACATACTCCTCCTGTATTTTCAAAATGATTGTATTTGGAGTTGTCATCTGCTGGAAAAAAGAAAGTGGTTCCTAGATGAAGAAAGTTCTTTCCCTCATGAGGTATTTTAATGGAACTAAAGGACAGTATCATTCTTCCACAACCTCAGTAAAGAGAAATGTCCTTCTTTGCAATTTATTCCACTACTCTATAAGCTGGAGCTGCCACAGAGAAACGTCAGGTTTTTATGGCCAAAGCTTATGGAAAGGTGCCTCATGGTGTCCAAGAGAGGTTGGAATACAGCTTGTTGGCCTCTGAAATACTTGTTCTGCAAGACAAGTAAGGCTGCGAAGGTAGAGCAGGTATAACCATATGTCTGCTCATAGGGTTGGTAAATGTGTCTTCTAGGTGTGTGAAGTGAAGGAAGTAACTTTATGCTAATTATTTTTGACATTGAACTGCCCTTTAAGGCAGTGTTGAGCAAGCAGACAGATGCAGGGAAAGACCAAAGTTTCAGGAGCATGTGAAATCTTCACCTGGCTGCTCACAGTCAATGATTTACGGCTTACAATTTGATTATGTGATTTCTTGCTGTTATTTCCTACTACACTCAGAGTGAAATCAAAAGAAAGATGCCCTAATCACCTGTATTCAAATTGTGAACTGCTTAATCACCGTTTTCTTATAATTGGTGAAGAAAAGGGGCATAATAGGTTTAAAGTTACCAGTCAGTGTACATGTTACTACATTCAATTGGAAAAATTAGACATAAGATTAAAACAATTTAGGTAATTTATGGTGTATTTGCAGGTCTAACTTTCATTAATTCCTCCCTAAAAATAAAGTAGATCTCAAAATAGCTGCTGCACATTTCAAATTAGGTTTTAGTTCTTCAAATTTTTATTGATGTCATTATCAAAAAATAAGATCTGTCCAGGGACAGAAATAAACTCAGAGTTAAGTATAAAAAATAATTTTTAATGTGGAATAGGAACATCAATGCCCAAAGAAATATTTGAAATATTCAATTCAAATTTCAGTTTTTCCCATACTTCTTCAAACAGGAAAGTTCTAGTTCAAATCCCATTTGTGTTGCTTTGAAAAATATGTCTATGATGCTTCACAAAACTCTGGTTTGAACAGAGCCAAACATCATTCCACATGAACTGAACTATTTTGCTTTAACTAGCTGGACATCTCATCAGCGTGGCTCTTAGCTCGACTATCAGGATATGGTCTTCATTGACTAGGTGCTTAAGTCCATGAAATAAAATTAGAGCAATCCTTGACATTAAGAACACAAAGAAAACCTAACCATTTACACATTGGTTCACTAATTTTTGCTATCTTGTTATAGGTAGGTTTTCCTATAATTTTTCTAAAAGATATCAGTTTGAAAAGGAAGGTGGGATCTGTGTCTTCACTTGTTGAGGCAAAATTCAGAGCTTATTTTTGGGAAGAGGTTGGTCAAAGCTCTGTCAGATTCATTTTAGGAAAGTAAATTGGGTAGAATATTAAAATGGCACAGATATCTGAAATCTGTGTTCAAGAAATTACTGCATTACTTTAAAACATGTATTTTTTGTTGTGGGATCAAAGAACTCCGATGCTATAAATGCAGTGTTTCAGTTGCCTATTTTAACCTCTCTAGTTTTAGCAACCTTATCAGCTTTAGTGCACAAGTTTGATCTGCAAAGGAATTGCAAAAGGTAGACAAGATGACTTTCCCTCCCTACCTACTTTCTTAAGCAGGTGTCCTCTCACATTAGAGATTGACTGACCTGTTTCACACAAGTGGTCAGGTTTGGTTATCATGATGAGGCCTTCTGAGTTTAAACAAGTTCTCAAGCATATAAAAGGAAAACAGCTTTTATTATACATAGTCAATTATTTTTAATATGCCAACTAAACAAAACCAAGGTTGCACAAACATGCAGTCTTCTCCACCTCAGCATGTTGCAGCAAGAATGTCAGATACAGTAGGTGGGATGAAATCTGTGAAGAGCAATATTAATTCATTACACACTGGCATAGATTCACTTAAGACACACCAATTAAGACCCAGTGAAGTGAGGTTCTGATTCAATATATTTATTTATTTCATCACTACTATTGAGTAGTTACAGGGGAGAAAATTAATGGAAATGGTTTTTAAAAAACTGCCCTTGCTCTGACTAAAGAGCCATTCAATATTTCCCAAGGCATTCAGGCTCCACAGGGAGTTATGCAGGGCCAATGAATACGCACTCATTGGTAGTGCTGGGGTGGAAATGACAGCAACACCTGAAAAGTGCCCAGGTTGAAAGCAGTAAACTTCACCCTTAACACTATGTGAGGAATGACAGCAGACATGAATGAATAGAAGTGGGAGTGGATGAAATTTTGGCAGGCCACTTGCTATAAAGTAAAATAATGAAACAAGTACGAAGGTAGGATTAGGACCAAGGAAGAAAAGGTGAGGGTAATGGTTGAAAAGCAGACAGCCTTGGAAATGTGTTGGGGGGTGTTGGAATAAAGGCAGCAGGTACTGCCTCCTAAAGCAGGAGGAAAATGTTGGAGAAACCATGTGTGTTAATGTCATCAAGGGAAGACAACTATTTTGTTGATGAAATAAAGTCATATGTGAAGACAGTAAACATCAGCAAACAATCTTACCAGCTACACAGCTATGTTCATCTATCTTATTGCATCATATTAAAAAACATTTGTCATGGTATTTTGAATAAATTACCAGAAATATTTCAGCTGGTCCATTTATTCTCTGTATGAATCATAGAATAAAAATATGGCAAAATTCTCACTGACATTAATTGTGCCAGAATTTCCCTTCTGATTATTTGCCATCCACACTGTCAGTTCAACAGCTACTTCAGCTACCACATCCTTGCATGTTGTCCATGAACATGTTAAAAAAAAAAAAAAGAAAAAAAGTACCAATAAAGCAGCTTTACAGAACTTGATTTTTGCAAACATATGAGTGTGTGCTAACTTTACTTCCAGGAATAGTTTGAACAATTAAATCAATTAACTAATCCTATTAGTGAAGGTAAGCATATGTATGTATAAATGTTTGCATGAGTAGGGTGTAATTATGTAATTGCTATATCCCATGCAATATCACTGCATACCTTAGGATCAGGTTACATGTATTTTGTTTGTTTGAATGATCAAAGCTTGTGCAATTTAACTCCTTACTTGGGTGCAATCCTCAGCAACAGCAGTTACAAAAATGTCTTTTATCAACTTTCTCAGCCTTCTATTTTCCTGTGAAGTTTTCTGCTGTGCCATAGGAAATGTGAGATATTTCAAATGTAGGATTTCTGCCAGCTGGTGATTTATACAATTGATTACACTGTCATGTAATGGGAAGAGGCAAACCATTTTTACTGCTCATATAAACTGCAGTGGCACACTGGATTCTTATTTAATACAATAAATTTAGTTGCAGTTTTGTACAAGTCATCTGATTCACTCCATGTATTACTACTACAGTACATTATATTCACTTTGGTCCCATACAGTATGTTTGTACAGCAGTGGTGCCCACTAACTTGCGTCTGCCTAAATAATTCAGGGGGAGGGAAGCACATACAGTTTGCTGCAGAGCGATCTTGTTCATCTGTCACAATTTGATGTCAATTAGGTTCTTGTGTATTTCAAGCAAAAGTAAGTAAAATTTTCAATTTGGTGTTATGCAAGTTGTGCTTTTTGATGGTTACTTGTTCAGTTCCCCAGTCACTTAGATTTTAGGATGTTCTAAAATAAGTCTTTTCTAAGCCATATTTTTTAGTAATTAGGTCTATGCTGATCCACTTAAAATATAATAATACCTTATATTGCTTATATTGTGCAGATTTCAAAGAACTTGTGCAAAGACTTCTCTGTACATTTAAACACAGATTTTCTGAAAGACACCTCCAGAAGGCCCATTAAGGTTGGATGTGTGAATGTAACAACAAAAACAACAAAAAAGCAGAATATTTCATTTTGTTCTTCTAAAATTTAAGATTCTAAGATACCAAAACAAGTCACCAAGGCCTTTGATCAACATGAGCTAATATAGGTTGGGAAATTACAAATGACCAAGTTGAGAATTCAATTCTTACATAAATGATTTTACCCTGTTGTTTTTTGCAAAGTAAAATGGTTTAACTGAGGAATGGTCACACACTTTCACAATAAAAGCCTGTAACTTCTTCAGAGTGAAAGACCCTAAATAGGACAGGAAGATGTGTGACACAAAAGCTCAAAAACAGAGTAGTCTTGAAAGTTTGGACTCTCCTTTGTAACAACAATCTTCGTTGTTATAAAGTCAATGATCTGGCAGTTCAGTTTTGTCAGTTTCTGAGTTACTGTCAACTACTACAGCCCTGGGAGACAGACAGTCCTGGACCCATTCTGTAAGTTACCCACAGATTTTCCTAAACTCTAAGAGTGTTTGCACCCAGAACTTTAGATTAAAATTTGCTTCCAAAGAAAGCTCCCATCTATGAGAGGGTCAGGAAAGAAGAAAATAGAAGGCACTATACTCTGCTTTTTTCTGAAGACATTCCCTGTCCCATCACTTTTTATTGATACAGAGTAGGGAGCCTAGAGAGCCTGTAGAACCTACCTAGGTTCTCCTAAAGAGAAAAAAAAGAAAAAAAAAGGAAAACAAGTACAATGGAAAAGAAAAAAAAGAAAACCCCCCTAAAACTAAGAGTATTCTCCTTATTCCTGGGCACCGTTTCCTTGATAAGTATTGACCCTACAAAAGGTTGGGGCTCTGGAGTCACACACCAGCCAACCTTGAGAATGTTTGGTTTCAAATGCTTTTTTTTTTCTTTCTTTTTAATCTAAACAAGACGATTTCCCTTCTCCTCCCCTTTGTCTGATACTTTACTGCACATTACATTATTTAGAAAAATGTCACTGGAGGAACACTCTGTGTGGTCTCATAAAATATTAACGACTCCTGAAAGAAAACTTGAAATCAAGATGCTCTTTCATGCTGGGGTATGTACTCTCTTTTGTTGGCTTTTTTTCTTTCTTTTCCCTTCATGGAATCTGAATTGCTTCTCTGTCCCTTGATATGAGTTACTCCTTACATTTATCATATTCCCCTGAAAGAAGGGGAATTCGGGGAACAAATAGTGTGATGCTGATTCTAACCAAGAAATGACTTGTCTCTGCAGCAACAGCTTCTGCAGATACTAAAGTCCTGTGCAGTCACTTATTTTTAGGTTAACGTCAATGCACAAGAAAAATGTAGGAGTGCAATGAAATAAAAAGCCAGAACAAGCCGATTTCTCAATCAAACACAGATTTCTGGCAATGACTGATATACTGTTTTAAAACATATCTGAAGAGACAACAACTGTTTGCAATTCTTTAAGGAATGGGAAAAAAAGAACAAAGTACCCACCAAGAAAACCTCCATGTAAATTGAAAAGCAGTCTACATGGGGGAAAAATAATCTGACCAAAAACTAAAGGAAAGTAAATCTTTCCATAGTAAAGGCCTATAAATTCGGAGGTGGACAGCAGTTCTTGAGTAAAGAATACCGACATTTTAAGTGAAACATTTGCTGGCAAAGTGGCCGTCGAAGGTGGTTATTGAACATCTTGTGAGAGAGCAAATTGTGGACTAGAGGTCTTTCTTATATTTTGTAGCAAAGCCAACTTCCATTGATACCACCTCGATGTCAGCCCCTTTCTGCAGCCATTTGTAAAAAGGCTTGTGATGTGAGATTGACGACTTAAATACTTCATCAATCAATGCTTTAGCCAATGTGTTGTTCAGTGATTGGTGGAAAATTCAAGTAATCCATCTTACCCCATCACCCTTGTTCTTTATTCTCTTCAGGTATTTTCATTCCCCCCCCACCCCCCTTTATTTGTTCACTTTCACTACAATCTGAAAGAGAAGCTGGGCTGGGAGGGAAGGGTCTGCTGCTATCTTTGAAAACCTAATCATTGCAGTGAAACTCTTCGGTGCAAATTAACTGAACTTTTAATGATCCTAGAGGTGGTCCTGGTGCATATGGACTAGCAAAGTGCAGGGTCAGGCTGCAATTTGTGCCATTCTGTCAAATTAAATATGTCAAACATCCTGAATCATTTATATAATCAACAATAAGGTGCTTATTTCTGCTGAATTAATCTGCTAAGTAGCTTTAAGGAAAGAAATAGGTATGACACAAAGCTAAACAGTGAGTGTAAAGAAACAAAAAAGGGTTTAGGTTATTCATTTTGGCATAATGGAAGGACATCCTTTGCTCAGACAGAGAATATCCTTTGCTTGTGCGTGAATATTTATGTTGATATCTGGTACTCCTAATTTTAATCTCAATAAGGATTTAAAATCTTAACTGCCTACTTGAAATTTTACTATAGATTATACAGCCACAGCATAGGCTTTGTAGCAATCTAGATGAATAGGCTTTGTTCATCTAGATTTTGCTTTTGCATCTAACAAAAAATTTTTCTAACACAAAAGATCCGCTTATTTTTTTTACATGTCTAATGTTTTTCTTGATGTATTATTACTATATGGATATATACAAAATTGCAAATAAATAATGGTCTAGAGGCACATGTTTTTAAAGATCTGAGGTAGCAAAATATTTATGCATCCACTTAGTTTAGTCAAGTTTGTAGATTATTTCTGTTTGTTGGATCCAGTAAGAATGTTGCCTTTTTTTGTTTTGTTACTTTAGAATAGACCTGTCATAAAATTTTTGATTTGTAGTGAAGAGTTTACAAATATTTTATAAAGGTAAGTTTGACGTCAAATATATGAAAAAGTGACAGACATCTCAAAACCTGCCATTTCACTGGGAAATTTTAGCACACGTTTTTGAAGAACTTTTCATTGGATATTAATTCAGATATTGGCCAATATGAAGAGAGTCTTCTAAAGTTGGTGTCTGATTTATTTTGAGTTTCGCGCTTATTTTTTTATTGAGCATTATCTTCACATCAATTTGAATCAGGGCTGAAGTCAAAAAGGAGAGAGCAAGTGAGCAAGAATCTAAACTACACTGACTACTGCAGAGGTCAGGCAACCCACTCATTCCTCATTATACAGTTTCTCAAATCAACATAAGAAAGTCTCCAGAGAGTAAAGTGAATTTTATGGCACTATTGTTTCCTTTTTATTAGTTTATTTATTTTCCACTTCCAGGAATTTGGTTCACCAAGAACTTTGGGTATGTCACTTTGGGGTATTCTTGATCTGCAAAATCCCAGAGAGAGGCCACAATCTGGTCCAAATACTCAGTGTTTGTCTAGCAGCAAAAAAAAAAAAAAAAAAAAAGTGAGAAGATAACTTAGGCCAAGCTTATGACCATGTTTATATCACGATTTTGTTAGTTTTACATGACAGACCTAAGACTACAAGATGAACTCAAGATCATTCTGCCTAGAGAGTAAAATAATTAAGAAAAATAAGAGATAGAACTAATAAAGTACTTAGAACTGCAAAATGAAAAAAAGTGAGAACTAACAGAAAAAAATTTTGTCCAGATCCACATTAAAGTACTACACAGACTCTTTCTGTATACAGCAAGATATTATTGCATTGTTAAGCAACCTCACTTTTTAAAGATATTTGTGTTGCAATGCCAAAATAATCAGAATAAGAATTTTCATTACATGTCTCGACCATTATCAAGACAGTAAAAAAATTAGGCCAGGAGGGCAGTGGCTACTCTTCCATAAATTTCAGCTTTCATTTCAAAGCTTCAGATGCTGTGTATTGCTAAGTTGATATTTAAGGGACATTTGATACTCTTTCACCTGAATAAAAGCAGATTTCTTTGTGTGCATTTGTGTGTTCATAAATGAGCTGCTCGGTGAATCATTTCTGTCATTAGAAGGTAGATAAACTGCAGGGAAGAAACAAAGTCATCATTTCTACCTCTGTGAAAATGATGGGGGTTTTTTAATTATTAAAATGCAATTATTTCCATTATTGATGAGTGTGATACCCAGGACAGCATCAATACAAACTGTCCAGGACACACACTCACTTGGATCTCAGGCTGGTCTGGCTGCAATAGAGTATTGATGCCAGTGTTTGTTTCACTTCTAATTCACATAATGGATGAGGACTTAAATACAATCCATGGCAAATTAGTACCTAGGAGATTGAGTTTATTTATTTATTTATTTAATGTGGTTTTTTTTGTTACATATGAGCCTTTCCATGATACCAAAGTAGGAGACTTTCTGTATTAAGGCAATTAAAGAGCACTAGAATTTGAAACATAAAAGCTGATTAATATTTGAGGTATGTTATCCAGGCTGTAAGAAACCATCTACCAGTACAGGTGTCAAGTTACTTTCTAGGCCCTGCATTTTGCATGTTGTTTTTATTCCTCCCTATAATATATGTGTATATATATATTTGCATGCATGCATTCATTCATATGCCCATGCACTTTTGAATTAAAAAAAAAAGCAATTATTTTGATTTTCTGAAATCCACTTGCTGCTTGTTTCACATAGCTGCTGAGAAACTGAAAGATGTTCCTCATATTTTGGCTTTGGGAATGGAGATGTCACTCCATTCTTTTGGACCTGAACCATGAATGCAAGTGATTCTTAAAATTATCAAGGCTGACAAAGTTGGAGCCTTTCCGTGTGGTCATAGGTGGGGGCAGAAGGAGAGATGGTGTCCTCCGCTGCCCCTCACCACTCGGTTTGTACCTTCCCGGAGCCTGTCCTGTCCCTGCCATTCCCTGGTTAAACAACAACAATTTGAAATTAAATGTCCATAAATGTGATTTATTCCATGAGCCCACAGTTCACTATATGGGCAATGCAGTCTTTCATGGATATGCAAATGCCTCACAAGTTTGGATGTCCTTCTGAAAACATCCGTAACCCGTCCAGCAGTGAGGAAGGTGAAATGCAGGCAGGAAGCCTGTGCATGACCTGAGAGCTCCTGGGTCTGCCCTGGGATGGGCACTGCCATGGGTGAGACCTGGGAATACCATGGTTTCCAGCCTCCAATGTTTCATGTCCATGAAAATCAAAACTTGGGCTTTTAGGGCAACAAAAGGACTAATAAAAACCTACCCTTCCAAAGTCACTGTGAACCATAGACTCTCACATTTTATGACAGAAATTAGCCCTTCTGCTTATATTTTTTAAAAACTGCAGCCCCCTGCCCAAAATGTTAAGTAGGGACTCATGCTGACCTTAGTATAGCCACTTCTGCTCTTATCAAAAGGCAACTAAAGATGCATCTTCCAATAAAACAAAGTCCATTTTTCCTCTATCTATACCACAAGTCTAACATAGGTCCTCCATTTCCTGATTTCTGCTAAAGGTTAAAATCATATTCTGTACAAAAGCAATGACAAAGGCTGTTTTTGACCAAACCCCTGATGTAGGTAGGTTTTCTTATAGACAGAGGATTTGGTTAAATGCACAAAAGCAGCTGTGCAAAACAACCAGTACAATACTGTATATCAAGAGTAATTAAAAGCCTTCATTAAAAATGTGACAACCAAATAATTTTATATTAGACAGAGAAACCTCTATCGACATTTGAAAATAATGAATAAACAGAATGTCAATTCACTAACATTTGCTATTTAGACCTTGATGAATACTCTTAGCTCTAAAATCTGCTCCTGGATACACACAGGAAACTCCTATTGAAGTCAGTTGGAGTTGTTTATGTGTAGTTGGCAGCAAATTTTGGCCCTCAGACATTTTTTTGTGTTCATTTGAGAGAGTACAGACTAGCATAACCTGCAGTTTAACCCTCTGTTTGAAGGTACTGCTCTCACTGGATCCAAATGTCAAGGCTAGGGACCATTCTCTTAACACAGATTGTACTGGTTCCTACACTGCTTAGGCAAAAGTGGCAATGCTGAATTCACATTTGTGTAGGAATTGATCACTGGTTCAGACAGATAAGCTGGAGTGGGTTGAATTTTTCATCTCTGTTATTGCAAAATCTGATCTCTAATACTGCACAATACACTATATAATTGTTATGTCAATCTTCAAGGCCCCCTGTCCATGATGGATGATGTTGCAATAGACATAGTAGAGACACACCACCTCACTTGTGTATTTGCACAGACCAGTGCAAATGAGGATTAGGCAGATGCTCTGAGACTGGAGCAGGAGAAGCAGACCTGAGAAGTGAAACAAATGTGATATGAGGGCATTTTCTGTATGTCTCCCAAACTTCCTTTCTCTAAGAATTCCCCTTACATCCCATCTCTGCCCACTGCCTGCCACCTTCTGAGTCCCCCCCCCAGCTTCTTTCTCTTCCTCCCACAGTGAGGTGGGTACAGCTGTGACAAAGAGGGAGTTAGTGGTGTTTGGATGCTGTGACTTCCGCTTTTGGCTCTGCAGCTCACTCCTCTGGTGGCCACACAGAGCAGAGCCAGGGAACAGCAGGGCTGCAGGTGAGCAGCAAGTGGCTTTCCCAAGCTCTGTGAAACACCAGGGGAAAGTCGTGAGACCTCTTGGGAGCTCCAGGACTCATGACACAGGTCTGCTCCTTGGAAAGCTGTTCCTCTTTGTGAAACTGGATGTTGCATCCATCCTGGCAGAGAATTAGCTAGAAAAAAATGGCAGTGCCTGCAGATTAGAAGGATTCTTCATTATTAGTATAAATTATCAAAATAATACAGTGTGTAAAAACAGAGTTGCAGTCTCACATTTACGTGGGAGCAAGGACAGCAGATTGTGTTTAGTTCTGCCTTTCCTCTGTGCTCATCTCATTTCAAATGGTGCTTTGTTTTTATTACCTTCAGTCAGCAAGCACTTGAGTACATATAGTGCTACATGTTTTCCTTTACACCTCTCCCTGCCTTATTTCCTACAAACACAGACGTGCTGTGCTTGGCACAGTGAGAAGCTCAGGAACTCTCCAGACAGTTTTGTGCACAGTCAGCAATCATCACTTTTCCTTATGAAGCAATAGGGATTTTCCCAGCCAGGAAACCCACAGGCTTTTTTTTTTTTCCTGTGCTTGGAAGCTTTAGTTTACCTAAGCCTCCCAAGTCTGATATTTTATGTTGATGAGCCATAACTGGTGTAAGCATATGTCCACAGTTCATGGTTTGCTTGAACATCAACGCAGTACGAAGTGATACAGCACTTGGAGCACTGTTGGATATGAGAGGTCTTAAAAGAAAGTGAGGGCTGCTTCGTGTTTACTTCTATAGCAGTCTCCTGAGTGTTTTTCCTTATTCAGTTACAGTCCAAGGTTTTACTCATGCAAGGGAATAATGATTTATTCAGCAAAATCAGTGTTGTGATTGTAGTGACAAGGGTTAATACCTTTTTTAATAAATGCTTTTAACTTAAACCTCATTTTTAGACACAACAAGAAGCACTGCTTTTCTCTATGTGGAGTCCCAAATATTAAGATTTTATTTTGAATAAATATTTGATGTAAAATCACATCATTTTCATGGCAATACTTTCATTGGTGTTAATTGCTATACACTTAAAACAACTCCCAAAATACAATTTAGATGCTCATTTTTTATGTCTTTGTCTAATTTTTCACTCCTACATTTTGACAAGTACTAGCCAATAACAGTTTTACCATCAGATTTAACAGTTAAATTTATAGTTTTAAATGGTTTTTATGACATCCAACTACAGCAAGGTGACAAGTCTACTGGTAAAACAGCAATTTAAGTACTGCATTTACAGTCAAAAACATTTTTTGTCACTCCTCAATTGGCGAATTTCAATTGCTCTGTATTGTTAAAAACAATTTTTAAAATTGCACAGTGAGCATATAACAGTCTCTGTCACTGTGTAATTAAGTCCCTTGAACTGTTTGCTATATATAGAAATACTGTATTATAGAGTGTTAGTTACCGTTAAAAAATACCAATTACATTTATAGTAAAAACCATTAAATTGATTTATAGCAAAACAGTTAATTCACTGTGTTTGTGCATAAAACTGCTAGTAATGTGACACACAATGTAGTTTCCATTTTGAACTCTGCAAACTTGGGAAAATTATAAGCAGGAAGATACAATAAAGCTAATGAACATCTGAAAAGCTTATATTCAATAAATTGCTTTACACTTAGAAAATACTTCTGCTGGAGAGACAGTTCACTGGTTTCCATCACAGTGCAATTCTTTGGCGTAATGAGAAATTTTGAAAAGAATTAAGAATGGTCTGACTTTTCTTGCAAGGGTCCAACTCAATTATAGGCTGAAATACATCTTTATTTCCAACTTAGTTTCAAGCATATTCCAGTGCTTTGCTGATCTCGGTCTCATATGTGTGGAACACAGATGGCGTATATCAGTGTTAAATAGCTATCAGCATATTTTAATTTCTGATGTGTCTTCTTTCATAGCTAATAATTAATATTTCCATCTCTCTATTAGCATTTATTCTGAAGTTAGATCATTTTAGGTGTCACTATTAAGTATACAGATGTTATTTCAAGGTTCAGTTGAAATATAAAAGAATAATTTTCCATTTTATCTATCTTCAATATACTATAATAACCCAGTAGTCACTTACAAGTTTGTCTACACTGCATGTACAGAAACAAAACAATGTAATATGGCATATAAATTTTACCCATGGTAAAATGAAACTAAATTCAAACCAAAATAATACCATAGCATAACAAAGTAAATCCATACCTCCCTTCATGCTAAGTATTTTGGGGTTTTTTAGACATTTTCATCCCCTAATAACCCATTAGACAATAAACCATCAACAGTTTTTTAAAAATTTTTTACCTAAAGGAAGAAAATTCTAAACTTTGTTGGTGAATTCAAGCCCTCAATAAGTTGAGGGGAAAGACAACCTTATTTCAGCCTTACCTAGAGTGATTAGAAATCAGTATGTTCCTGAAATGCACCATTTTGTAGCTGCTGTTTTATTAAATAAAATATCAGTGGACATATTAGAAAAGAAGATATGTGAATTAGGTTGTTGACTGTACATTTTTATAGACATTATTCCCATTGTTTACAGTGATGACTTCTTGCTTCTTTACAAGTAGGAAAAGGAATCTCCCCCTTCTCTAATCAGATTATGGCAGGACTTCAGTATTTGCAGACACAAAGCTGAAGGCTTGATATTCAGATGATAGAATAATGTGACTGAAGTAAACATTTGGCTGCCTTTACACAAGTATTAAGAAGGAATAAAGAGGTATTACTACTGTACCTGGTTCTAACTTAAATGGGCACTTTAAATTTTTAAGCATTTGCTCACTATAAATTTAAACTTGCATTAGGCAATCAAGAAACCTGATAAATAAGGTTTTTCCCACTGTATTGGGTTTCTGTGGCCAGTTTTTGGCAGCGGGGGGCAAGGAAGGGTGGTGCAGCCCAAAGGAGTAGAATCATACCAGAGCAGGTGGATGCCCGAAGGAGGCTGTGACCCATGGGAGGCCCATGCTGAAACAGGGTCCTGGCAGAGACCTGCAGACCTGTGGGGAGAGGACCCCATGCTGGAGCAGGTTTTCCTGGTAGGACTTGTGGTCCTGCAGGGGACCCACACTGGAGCAGCCTGTGCCTGAAGGACTGCACCCCATGCAAAAATGACCCATGTTGAAGCAGTTTGTGAAGAACTGTTGTCCATGGGATGGACTCACGTCAGAGAGGTTCATGAAGGACTGTCTCCTGTGGCAGGGACCTCATGGGGAACAGGGGAATAGCTCCTCTCCCTATGCAGTGCCAGAAACAACAACTGACCATAACCCCCATTTCCCATCTCTCTGCGCCACTGGGGGGGAGGAGGTAGAACATGGAAAGAGGGAGGGGTGGGGGAAGGTGTTTTTAAAGTTTATTTTACTTCTTATTCTCCCACTCTGATTCTGTTAGTAATAAATTTAATTAATATTCCCACCTCGCATCTGTTTTGCCTGTGATGGTGATCAGTGAGTGATCTCCCCCTACCCTTATCTCATGAACCCTTCATTATATTTTCTCTCCTCTATCCAGTTGCAGAGGGGAGTGAGTTGCTGGCTTTAGTGTGTACCTGGCATCCAGCCAGGGTCAACCCACTGCAGCCAGGGTCAACCCACTGCACCCACCAGTCCAAATAATTCACCAGAATGAGAGAAAAACTCAATGATTTATCTGTTCCCCTTCTAATTCCTGATCTGGCATTGTTTTTCCTGCATAACAATATACACCAATTGATAAAATCTAATTAAGGACCAGTCTGTAGATGCAAATTCTGCTTGTGAATCATTGGTATAAGCAGCATGAGTGAGGAAGGAAAGAAAGTCATGATTCTGTACTAAACTGGCAATGTATGTAATGAGCTGTTGAGTGCAAGGCACAAACATGCTGAGAATTATCAACTCTTTCTCAAACAGCAAAGGTTGAGACTACCCACTGTTCTGCGATGCTGCTGTCCTACAGGCAATTTGAGACAAAGGTGAGTGATTCATTTGGAATCCAGATATTTCTCAACAAAATCTTCGATACTCTGGGACAGAAAGGGAGAGTGATAGGACCTAACAAGGCCAATACTGCAGCTCATCTACTCTGGCAATCTTTGGTTTTCAAAATGGTTGTCCTAACCAGGGAAAACGTGGACTTTTTGTTATCAGCCATTTTCCCTTAAATCATCATCATGGCTAGGCTTCGCGAACGAAGATTTGGGAAGGGCTCTACCCACGTTTCTTGCAAGCGCGTTGGTGGCTAAAAAGGCCAATACGAGAAAGGCATGTCTGGTTGCAAAAAACACAGCAGAAAGACTCCTTAGGTGGTATATTCTGCAAGGCTCGATTCTTTCTGCGTTGTCTTTTCTCCTCAAGAGTGATCCTGCGTGCTTTCTCAAAAGCATCAGCGGCATTATAAATGGTTTGTCTCCAGGCCTCCCAATTAGAGGCCAGAGTAGACCAGTTATGTTGATCAATATGCCCGAGGCTGAGTTGTTGCTTCAGGGAGTCCTTGTATCTTTTCTTCGGGGCTCCTCTCTTGCGGCAGCCAGTGGCAAGTTCACCATAAAGCAGGATCTTAGGGAGGCGGTGGTCCTTCATCCTGGAGACGTGCCCTGCCCAGCGCAGCTGCGTTCTCAGTAGCATGGCCTCAATACTTGTGATTGCTGCCTGTTCAAGAACAGATGTATTGGTCACATAATCTGACCAGTGGATGTTTAGGATTGTACGGAGGCAGCGTTGATGGAAGCGTTCTAGGAGACGCAGGTGGTGGCGGTAGATGACCCATGATTCGGAACCACATAAAAGAGTAGACAGCACTATGGCTCTGTAAACACTGATCTTGGTACTTTTCTTCAAGTGTTTATTACGCCAAACTCTTTTATGGAGCTTTCCAAAAGCACTATATGCCTTTGCTAACCTGTTGTCTATCTCCCCGTCAATCTTACCATCCGAGGAGATGAGGCTGCCTAGGTAATTAAACTGCTGGACTGATTTGAGTTCTGATTGGCCGATGGTGATGTGGGGATGATGGAGGACTTCCTGAGGTGCAGGTTGATGGAGAACTTCAGTCTTCTTTAAGCTGACTTCCAGCCCAAAGAGCTCAGCAGCATCTGCAAAGCAGGATGTTAAACGCTGCAGGGCTGCTTCTGTGTGGGCAACAAGGGCAGCGTCATCAGCATAAAGCAGCTCCTGGACAAGATGGTTTAGGGTCTTAGTGTGGGCCTTCAGTCGCCTTAGGTTGAATAGGCTTCCATCAGTACGATATCGAATGTAGATACCGTCCCGATCATCGAGGTCTGCCGTGGCCCTTTGGAGCATCATACTGAAAAAGACTGTGAATAGGGTAGGAGCGAGAACGCAGCCTTGTTTCACACCATTCTTTATTAGAAAGGGCTCAGAAAGTGTGTTACCATATCTGACTTGGCCGTGCTGATCCTCATGAAGTGAGATGATCATTTTAAGGAACTTGGGGGGACAACCTAAACGTTCCAAAATCTGCCAAAGACCTTTTCTGCTCACAGTGTCGAAAGCCTTGGTGAGGTCGACAAAGGTTACATAGAGACCTTTGTTCTGTTCCCTACACTTCTCTTGCAGTTGTCTGAGAACAAATATCATGTCTGTGGTGCTCCTGTTGGCTCTGAAGCCACACTGACTTTCAGGTAGGATTTCTTCTGCTATAGCGGGTATTAGTCTGTTCAGGAGTATTCTTGCCAGGATTTTGCCAGCAATGGAGAGCAGAGTAATACCACGGTAATTTGAG
This sequence comes from Neopelma chrysocephalum, assembly GCF_003984885.1. NCBI lineage: Eukaryota > Metazoa > Chordata > Aves > Passeriformes > Pipridae > Neopelma > Neopelma chrysocephalum. The sequence goes on from NW_020897695.1 coordinate 26,948,012, forward strand.
CAGTCTGATTTAGTACCTTTCTTCTTATACAAGGTGATGATGACTGCATCACGAAGGTCTGAAGATAGTTCGCCTAGTTCCCAACAGCGCACCACAAGCTCATGAAATTTAACATGGAGTTCAAGGCCCCCATGTTTCCAGACTTCGGATGGAATTCCATCAACCCCAGCTTCCTTGCTGATTTTCACCTGCTGTATGGCCTTGAGGGTTTCTCCTAAAGTGGGGGCAGTATCCAATTCGTATTTCACCGGTTGTTGTGTGATGGACTGAATTGCTGAGTCTTGGACTACACGGTTGGTACTGAAAAGAGTCTGAAAGTGTTCAGACCATCAATTCAGAATGGAGGTTTTATCTGTCAGAAGCGTTTGACCATCTGCACTGAGTAGTGGGCTTTGGACTTGGTATGTAGGCCCGTATGCTGTTTTCAGGGCCTCATAGAATCCTTTGTGATCCCCTGTATCTGCACATAGTTGAGTTTTTGCAGCTAGATCGGTCCACCACTTGTTCTGGATGTCACAGAGTTTCTGTTGGAGGTTGCTGCATGCAAGACGAAAGGCTATTTTTCTTGCATGACAGGATGGCAGTGCAAGGTGTGCTTGGTGGGCAGTTCTCTTCTTCCTCAACAATTCCTGGATTTCTTGATTGTTTTCATCAAATCCCTTAAATATGGGTTATGTATAAAGATAATGTGTTTTGTATATCAGGATCATGAATAAATCAAGCTGGTAGAAAGTGTCTATACTAAGATGGAAATAAGAACATCACACTCAGAAGGAGATTAAACCCCAGATTGAGCTAAAGGTCCCTGTTTTGTTCCTGGTTTTCGGCACCAAACAGACTGTAATGGGTTGACCCTGGCTGGCCACCAGGTACTCACTAAAGTCACTCTCTCACTCCCCTCTGCAACTGGACAGAGGAGAGAAAATATAACGAAGGGTTCATAAGTTAAGGACCGGGAGAGATCACTTACTGATCACCATCACATGCAAAACAGATGTGAAGTGGGGATATTAATTAAATTTATTACTAATAGAATCAGAGTGGGAGAATGAGAAGTAAAATAAATCTTAAAAACACCTTCCCAAGTTCTACGTCCTCCCCCCCAGAGGTGCAGGGACACAGGGAATGGGGGTCATGGTCAGTCCATCAAAGGTTGTTTCTGGCACTGCTTAGGGAAAGGAGTCCTTCCCTTACTCCACGTGGGGTCCCTCTCACAGGAGACAGTCCTTCATGAACTTCTCCAGTGTGAGTCCGCCGCACAGGCAACAGTTTTTCACAAACTGCTTCGACATGGGTCATTTTTGCATGGGGTGCAGTCCTTCAGGCACAGGCTACTCCAGTGTGGGTCCCCCGCAGGACCACAAGTCCTACCAGGAAAACCTGCTCCAGCGTGGGCCTCTGTCAGGCATCCACCTGGTCCAGCGTAGGCTCCTCCACAGGCTGCAGGTGAATCTCTGAACCCCCATGGTCCTCCACGGACTGCATGGGCACAGCTTCCTCACCATGGTCTGCACCACAGGCTGCAGTGGAACCTCAGCTCTGGTGTCTGGAGCACCTCCTTCCCCTCCTTCTCCACTGACCTTGGTGTCTACATTGGCGTTCACATGTTTTCACTCTTCTCTTCTCTGCCTGCAGTTTTCAACTGCCCAACAACCTTTTTTCCTTCTTAAATATGTTATCACAGAGGGATTACTATTATTCCTTATGGGCTCAGCCTTGACCAGCGGTGGGTCTGTCCTGGAGCTGGCTGGCATTGCTATGCTCTACCAGACATGAGGGAAGGTTCTGGCAGCTTCGTACAGAAGCCACTCCTGTAGCTGCCCCACTACCAAAACCTGGCCTTGCTAAACCCTTGCAACCCCACAGACAATGAAAATTATTACCTTCAGTCAAAATTTGGAAGGAATTTCACTAGCTCTGTCTGGAATGGCGCTGCATTCAGATTGTTATTTAAAATGAAATCAAGTAATTTCACTTCATAATACTGGCACTGGCAGTAACATAACATGAGTGTCGAGACAGTATGTTGACCGTGGCTTAAATCATGCCTGTTTTAAAGTGATGCGTGACACATGGTCAGTTTTCTTGTGTAATTCATCTCTTACAGGTATCAGATTGCAACTCAATGAGCAACTCAAGGAGCCTGCTTCTCCTACATTTCCTAAGTACAAACCATAATCTCACAAAATATTTTTATTTTTAGGAAAAGAAGGATCAAGTCCTCACTACTTTGTTTTATTGGAAGTACCTTTTTCATGTAGTCTCATCTTTAAGGTATGATGTGAATTGGCCACTGGTTTAAATGATGCATGCAGTTTCAACAATATAACTTAAAATCAGTGTCTCTAGCTATATGAATTACGGAAAGGTTTATATTTCAGTAAGCTTTATCATATCAATTAATGAGCCTTTTCATGTCTTCTTAACTCCTATTTTACCATAAATTTTTAAACTAGAAATCACTGTGACAAGTTATTGACCTTGAGTTTAATGTTTAAACTGGGACGTTACTTAGGTCACAGCATGAATGAAAACAAAAATCTTTTTTAAACTTCCTCCATTTGGTGCAGGCAGCCTTTCCCATTCTGTGCCTCTGTGGGTGTCAGCTGGTCTTTGGCAGTAGAAGACATGTTCTTGCATTCTCGGACTCTATGGCTGTCACCTATAGTGAGGAGAACAGTTAATACAGTACAGCAGCACTGAATTCTTCACTAGTTACCCAAATTTGTTGATATGCTGCCCCAATGGGCTTGTGATTTCACTCATTAGTTATACAGTAAAAAATCTGAATCCTTTCAAGCACTCTAAATGCCAGCTCTAGCAGAAGCACAAGAGCTTCAAAGTGGATCAAAGCTAACTTTTCTGGCTCCTGGTCTCCCTCACAAAATTCCTGATTTGTGTATGTATGAATGAGTGCAGAACTGGAAGACACAAGATTGAACAAAAGTTTCATTGAGGGGAAAAAAAAAGGTGGCTGAAAAGCTAAGGTCTGTCCTATGCAGACCAACAATTCAGCATCCCAGAGTCCCATGAGTTCAGAGATTTTTACCTGCGTGTATAGTTTTCTGTTGCACATATTTTTTAAATGGTAATTTAGATGAAACTGGGAGTTTCTCCTCTACCTGATCATTCTCCAAGAGTGCTGTGGATTTAAACTGAAATCGTTTACTGGCCTTTTACTTTTCTTCCAGTCATGATTCAAGTTGGAGCATCAGTGACACGGTATCCTCTTCAGACACTGGTGTGTTTATTAGCTTTGGCTCATGCTGTTGTGCCTTGGATGATATCTGCCAGTGCTCTCTGAGCTGTAGCTGTTAGCTGACCCTTGGGAGGGAACGCCTGGTAGTCCATGAGGTAGCCCTGAAGTCTTGTACATGTCCTCTCACTGAATCCGTGTGAATGGACGATGTAATGAAAGGGGTCTGCACAGCATCATCTGAGAAACCCCCTTCTCCCGAGCCTGAGTGCAAATGAGGGGGATGCTCCAATCACACTGATTTCTACATGTCAGTGCCTTTTCCTTTACCCACGCTGACTAGTTCCGTTTTGATCTTGGTGTATTTTACTTGCAATCTAATATCATATAATATTAACAGACTTAACTAAAGAGGTGATCTTACTCATTCAAGTCAAGAGGAATTTGACTTTGAGTGAAAAGGAGAGGGATAAGATGAAGAAGGGTCAGAGGTCACCCAGTTTAAAGAAATTTATCTAGGTTCACTTTAAAAACCACATAAATCTCTCTTCACATTGAGGATAGACAGCTAGAGGAAGTAAATATATGGTAAAAGATTTGTAGACAGCTTGTCAGCTCCCCCCCATTGAGAAGTTTTTCCCATTTCCATCACTTTCTGTTTTTCTATTCCCCTGTAACGTACAGAAGGGAAGAAAAAGCAGCCTGTATTCACACTAAGATTAGTGCAAACTTGTGAAGTTCAGAGGTGTCCAACAAACTTCAGTAAGGTCCATCTTGGCATGTATACCATAATCATATCATAGGATACTCATCACATAGCCAAAAATGTGCCAGGTGCCTCTTACAAGGCCATAACTGCATTTCAGACAGGTTATTGTAGCAGATATGTCCCTACTGCTTTCACCAGAGAAGATCTAGCCCAGAGACTAGCTCAGTTAGTTAGAGCCTGGTGGTAATAATGCCAGTGTCATGGATCAATCATTGTATGGGTCGTTCTCTTAAGAGTTGGACTTGATCCTTTGGGGTTCCTTGCAACTCAGAATGTTCAGTGATTTAGTATCTGTGCTCCACTCCCATCATGTGAATGGAAGTAGAACTGCCTTGCCATTTTTCTAATATGGCAGATGCACATTTGGCCAAAGGTGGAGGAAGACCATACACCCTAATGGCTGCAGTATGGAATGCACTTCTGAAAATGTTGTCTAGCATAGAACCTAGTCCTTTAAAGTGTCTGAAAAGCTCTTGAAGAAACACAGGAGGAGCACATGGAGCATGCCTTCAGCAATCTGAATCCAGTTTGCAGACTGGGGTGTGGCTGCTCTTGGAGTAGCTCGATCAGATACAGTGTTAGAGGAGGAAAAAAAACAACTAAGAATTCATATCCTGTAACAGAAAGGATGAAAGACTGATGAAAACTGGTGGTGAACGGTGCTGCATCCAGTTGGAGGCTGGTCACTAGTGGTGTCCCCCAGGGATCAGTGTTGGACCCAGTTCTGTTTAATATCTTTATTGATGATCTGGATGAGGGGATTGAGTCCATCATCAGCAAATTTGCAGATGACACTAAGCTGGGGGGAGTGACACTAAACTGGGGGGGAGTGTCGATCAGCCAGAAGGCAGGAGGGCTCTGCAGAGGGACCTGGATAGGTTGGAGAGTTGAGCCGATTCCAACGGGATGAGGTTCAACAAGGCCAAGTGCTGGGTCCTGCACTTTGGCCACAACAACCCCATGCAGCTCTACAGGCTGGGGACAGAGTGGCTGGAGAGCAGCCAGACAGAAAGGGACCTGGGAGTTTGGATCGACAAGAAGCTGAACATGAACCAGCAGTGTGCCCAGGTGGCCAAGAAGGCCAATGGTATCCTGGCCTGGATCAGGAACAGTGTGGCCAGCAGGTCCAAGGATGTGATTCTTCCCCTGTACTCAGTGCTGGTGAGGTCACACCTGGAGTACTGTGTCCAGTTCTGGGCCCCTCAGTTCAGGAAGGACATTGAGGTGCTGGAGCAGGTCCAGAGGAGGGCAACAAGGCTGGTGAAGGGACTCAAGCACAAGTCCTATGAGGAGAGGCTGAGGGAGCTGGGGTTGTTTAGTCTGGAGAAGAGGAGGCTCAGGGAGACCTCATCACTCTCTACAACTACCTGAAAGGAGGTTGTATCCAGGTGGGGGTTGGTCTCTTCTCCCAGGCAGCTATCAGTAAGACAAGAGGACACGATTTTAAGCTCTGCCAGGGGAGGTTTAGGTTAGATATTAAAAAGAATTTCTTTACAGAGAGGGTGATCAGACATTGGAATGGACTGCCCAGGGAAGTAGTGGATTCTCCGCCCCTGGAGATTTTTAAAAAGAGACTGGATGTGGCACTTAGCGCCATGGTCTAGTAACCGCAGCAGTAGTGGATCAAGGGTTGGACTTGATGATCTCGGAGGTCCCTTCCAACCCAGCTGATTCTATGATTCTATGATTCTATGATGTATTTTACCCCAATGTACTACTAAAGCACAGGACTGTGCAGTTTATACTCAAAGACAGAAATGTCATAGGAAAGGGTCATGCTTTTATTCATTCTCCTGTACTTCCTGCACCTTCCAAAGCACGCACACTTTGGAGAGCACAATGTTTATAATGCATATGGTAATATATTATTTATAATTTACATAAAAATATGATTATTTGCATATTAAGAATATTATTATCACATTCCTCAAAACATCCATTATATTTTGCTCTCAACTACCAGCCTTCCAATGACAGAAAGCCAAAACACAGCAGCAGCAAAGATAAAGCCCATGATGTCAATGCAGATGCACTTTGCTTGTCAGGCATTTATGAGTACATAGTATTTAGCATTTGAAGAATCCTCTGGCACATTTTTCATAGAAAAAAACCGGACACTTGGGATGTGAAAGTCAAAAAATTTATGAAAAGATCTGGTTTTTCACTCCAGACTGGTTTCTGAATGCTGTTCAATTTACATCTGTTTAGTGATATATTTAATAGGTGTGACTAAAATAATAATACAGAATAACTACAGATTAAACTAAATTTTGTCTTGTAGATATCCATGGATAACCGCATTATGAAATGGCAAGAGCACCCCATTTACTATGAAAATAATACTATGGTGATCAGGATTAGACTACTATAGCTCTTTTTTGCTTTGATTTTGGTTTTAGAACTTGACTAAAGATGTAGTCCCTCTTCTGAAACACACTCCTGTTTGCACTAAGTGTATTTATGTCCACGGGCATTTGGCAGTGCTAATGGTCAAGGAGATGTGGAAACTGCTGCTCTCTGTGAAATTTTTCCTCAGAATTTCTTGTCACTTATAAAAGTTTCAGCCTTGTCACGTTTTCAATGCCACTGCAGGACAGCAACGGTATGTACTTTTGAAGTCTGCCAGGGGAAGATGCTGATTACTGTAAAGTAAATGCTTCCTTGATATGGGAGTGATGTGGAGGGAAGAGGGAGCTAAGGGTCATGGTTTAGCACTGAAATGGTTGCCAGGCTTACAATGGCAAGTACTGAGGAACTCCTAGGTATGATGGTGTAGGTATTTCTTTTTCTGACAGAATGTCTATGGTATAATTACACTTTCTTTGACACTAGCTCTTTTATTGGAACTGGAATTTTCCCTCCTTCTGATTTAACTAGGAATCATTTAAATTTTTAAAGGAAAGAGTAAGTAGTCTAAAAGTAAAATCTCTTTCACCAGGTAGAGTTAGTTGCTCATGTGCCGTTTCTCCTTTTTCTGCCATTTCATGTTCTCTGTTTTGTTCACTAAAAGAACAGGGTAGTGGAGCCAGGAAAAGACAAAAGCCCAACCCAAACAGGAAAAGGAAATGCTTATTCCTGGCTCTCCATTCGTGCCCCTACTCTTCTCCCACACCCATCTAAAATATATAACCCTTTTGTACTGTGAAAGAAAATATTGTATTTTGTCAATAACCAGTTATGAAGGAAACTAACCAATTAGCTTTATACTTATTCTGGTAGATTCAACCCTAAGCCGGCAGCAACACATTCCAGAATAATAATAACTGCCCCTATGAAGGTCTAGTGAGCACTCAAAATGCTAAGAAAATCAACACTTCTTATTTGTTCATTGAAATTTGGGCCTTATGTATCAAAACCATATCCACTGGAGCTGAAATTAGGAAAACCAATCCTTCTGAGGACCTGACATGAGAAAAGAATTGTCAGTGCAAAAGGAGCACAGCAGCACTGACAGGCAACGCTCAAGGTCTGCAATTTTACTTTTTACTTCTTTGAAAGATTTGTATTATATGTTTAGAAGATAGGACATGCCGAATGTCATCAGCATAAGCATATATATTGTTTTTCTAATTTCTTAAATTTGATTTCTACTAATATATTTCCTTTCTCTGAATCAAATAATTCTATTAGTTATTACTGGATTTGAACTCTCTGCTTTTAAAGAAAGATGTATTTCAGCCCATATTTCCTCAACAGCAGCTCAGATCATTCACAACATAAATTGATGAAATACATTTCTCTTCCAAAATAAAGCCATAATATTTAAAATAAATAAATAAATAGGATCCTAAAATTAAGGGCAGTAGCTCAGAATATGCTTGTAATATCAAAAGCATTTGAACTTTTTACTTGCTGATGTAGGGCCTATTGCTGTCACAGAAATAAAAGAGAAATTACTCCCAAACTGGCAGGAGTGTACTTCTGAGGTAACTATTAGCTTTTGGTCAAAGTGGTCCTGTTTCTCCTCAGCTGAGGCCCAGTTTCTAACCCATACAGATGTGATAAAAGCATATGGCAGAAATTTTGCAGGTGAAGTGGGCCAGAACTGTAAACGTGGAACAGAAAAAGGAAAGACTGTCTTTTTCACCTTTCATGAACAACGGCACTTTTGTCATTTTCCCCGTGCCCTAAATAGACTGGATTCAGTAGCTTTGAATTCATGACATTCCTTCTCACACCAATCTCCAGCTCATAATAAGCTAGTAGCTTAGCAGACTTTTTTTTCCTTTTTCTTTCTTTTTTTTTTTTTTTTTTTTTAAATTGGCTAGGAAGGCAGGCAAGCTTTACAACCAAAACAATCAATTTCAAGCTGCCGAACCCAATCAGGCCGATTTGAGAGTGACCCTTTAAATTGAGTGTGAAATTGGGAGATGGAGCTCCCCTTTCCTGCTGCAGAGCTGGTGGAGAAACCATCACTTCCTTTTGTAAGTGAGTGCATTAATAGTTGTGCTGTTCTTGCAGACATTATGTGCTAACAAAACTATGCGTGCCTGGTTCTGTAGCAGGTTACAGGGGAAAAACAAAGAGAAGGCCATCTGGTTTCACCAGTTTGTATGTATAATGTCCAGATACTAATGCTTAATGCACTTGTAAACCTAAGTTGTCTCTCTCTCTCAGAGTCTGATTTTAATTTGGGTAATATTCCCGTTAATAATAACATCTAATTACAACATCCATTAAAAGTTAGTAACATTAATTTAACAGGGAGAAAATCTAATAGAGTTCTTAGAACAGTATTGGCATTTTTCCATTAAATTAATGTTACAAACTTTTAAAAGGATGTCTTAAATAGGCATCGTTAGTGGTGGGAATATTAAACAAATTAAACTCAGGCCTTTAATATGAGGTGGGAGCCTATTTAAGCAAAGGTGTCTGCTATGCCTTTCAACCCATTTAAAATGCTCAACAGGAAGCATAAGGCTGTGCAAAATTTGCAGTACCTAAGTTTTCTTCTAGTAAAGGCTCAAGTGAATGACTTCTATTTTTTTACAGTATCTCTTTTGCTGGCTGTGTGGTCCACATATTCCATGCTTGGCTGCTGCTGTACTTTCTTTCCAACAATGTTGCCCTGGCCTATTAATTTCCCCTCTTTTGGTTATTTTGGTTTGGTTTTTGTTTAGAGATGATGATCCTTAAGCAAGGATTACCAGTTCCTCCTGCTAATAGGCAGAGGCCTTGATAATTTTGAAACAGCCTCTGAGGTTTGCCTCTGAAGAGGCAAAAATTGTATCAGAGATGTATAGGTTTTGAAAGGCAAGTTCTTATCCAAATCCAGACCTCATCCACAATAGGCAGCATGTACCGTTCAAACATGAGCCTGCTCAGCTGGTTGAACCAAACCATTAAGGGATTAATTTTTTTAAGATGATTCTTAGTTTACAGGCTGACTATAGACAGAACTTTTTGTAAAGCAAACATTGGATTAGGTAGTTTATATTCCCCTGGGGTGAGGACAAAAGGAAGAGCTACATGTGAAAGAAGTTAGTCAGATGTTTAACGTAATACTGGAAGAGGGTCAGCAAGGGACTGTCTTTATTTGTGCCCCATGTACAATACAAGCTGCTAGCATAGTCTATTGTTAAATGCTTGAACAATACAACAAAATTTATTAAAGCAGCAGTGACAGCAAAACCAGCAGAGCGGTGTGATGCAGTCAGGCTCAACAAGCTTTAATAATGCATAGTTTCAAATTTTTAGCCAATGCTTTGCTGCTTCAAGGTTTTCTATGCAGACATCAGCAAACATACCATATTCAGAATACCTAGAATAGATACCAGGATAGGATCTAGATATGAGCAGCTTGTGTTTGACATCTCAAGGGCTTGTGCAGCCCTTCTGACTACATACTATTAGAAACATTAAATCTCTATTTAGAAAGGTCTGATCTAGTGTAAATACTGAAATAGTCATACATTTAAGCTTACAAATCCTCACGGGTAATTGTATCATTCATTAGGCAGAAGGCTACATTTGTTTGTGAATTGGTTTTTTTGGTTTGTTTTTTTTTTTTTTTTACCTTGATATATGGGCACTCTTCTCTTCTATGTTTGTCCACAACATCAGATTTCAGCCTGTGATGCCCAGCTGTTGGACAAACCATATGGACTCATTCTGTCTCCTATTTGGGCACACCAGAACCATTTTCCTACAGTGCAATGTGCAACTAATGAAGTAATGATCGTAGTTTAACAAATATGTTATGATGTTGCTAAAAAATGCATGCTATGTGGCCCCATGACAAAAAGCTACCCTGCTAGTAATTAGCCCTCTCTAACCTGGCGTGGGCAGGATGGTAAGACTGTTTCCCAGAGTTGAGCCGTGCAGACCCCAGAGACAGGATACGAACCTCCTTGCACCAATATCATCAGTCTTCAGGGCTCATTAGCACTACCTAACAGTATATCTGAATTTTGGCCTTTTTCAAGCAGTCCCAATGTGATCTCCGGCATACACACAGGGCTGGCACACACAACTTTCCAGCTCACAAGTACTTCTTGCCTGGAAACTTAGTCCTTATGGAACAGAGGCCAGAGGCAGCTTTTCGTCCCCACTCTGAGTGCATTTGGCTTGTGACTTCCAGCCATCAAACACAAAAAAACCCCCAAGACTAAGAGCCACCAAACCCTGTTGACTTCAGTGTTTATTACAAATACTTGGAGATGGGAGAGTTGTCTGAAATTTGAATTGCCATTCCTGTGAGTCAAGTTGTTCACGTCTCAGACAGCAACAACATTTGACTAGTCATAACTAGAAATAATAATAATAAAAGAGAAATAAAAATCATATACCATTATTGATTTATTATTGGTTATTAACTACCGATTACTCTTATCCTATTATTTAAGGAGCATCAAAATGCTACTTTATTGCTGAAATATTAAGCATGGCAGCCAGGAAAAAGTAGGAAAATAGAAATACAGGAAAAATCATATTTTAATTCTGGTTAGTAAATTGAATGACAAGTTGTAACAAACAAGCTTGTTTTGGGTTGGGGGGTTTGTTTGGTTTTGTTGCTTTTTTTTAAAATCCTTTGGTATATATTTAGTTACACTTCTGAGCTGAGAAAAGAGGTTACACGTTAATCAAGTGCTGAAATACTCCAGTGTCCAAGTAGTTTAGTGATACTGTTTAAAAAATGGAATAAAGGCTAGTATGCCATTAAGCAGATCAGTTTTCCTCTTTTGTTCAACAATAAGCTGCTGTTAGTTTGGAAAATATACAACTATCATTGTACCATTCTACAATCAGTAGTATAAGCTGCAATTAATATAGTGTAAATTTATAACCAGTACAGGGTTACAAGCAGACTGCAGAGACATATGTTAACTAAAGCAATTAGATTATTATTGTAGTGGTATTAGAACAAATTCATTTAGAATGTTAAGGTTGTTTTTTTTTAACAAAATATTTTGCTCTCTCCTAATACTCCCCAATGTATTTTACTTAGAATATATTAGTTAAACTAAATCATCAAGTGATTTTTATGCTAGCAATTTTAAATATTCAAGACCAAAAAGAAAAGCATGTAAAGCCATTGTAAAGGCTGTTTGCTTTTATGCTTCCCCCTGTTACATCCAGACACTAACTAAAAATGATTCAGCAATGGATATCTCTATGTGCATGTTTACATGCTTTCACATATGGCTTCAACATGCCCGTGAGACATAAAAAATAGTGGGTAAAATCCCTAAGAACAGCCAGTAAACAAGCAACTATACTGTCCTCCCTAACTCAGGTTTTTCACAATGAAGTTGAGGCATTCTTATGGCACCTCCACAACAGGGATTGGTTCAATCAATAGGGATAAGCTACTGTTAATTAGTCTGATCTACTTTAATAACTTTATTCAGAAGGAAGGAAGGGGGGGAGGCTAGGGGAAACTTCCCTGCTGTCAGTATTATACCCTGTAGAGGGGCCTTATATCAGCAATTCAGTGGGAGGAAGTCATGTGGAAGCATTTCTGTATTGTTCCCATGAGCATTCATCTCCTAATTTGCATTAAACTAGTAGGCAGTCGACACTGGTTTGGATCCATATCTGTAAATCTTCTATTATGAGATGAAAGTATCAAAGTGTGGCTCTCAGACAATCTTGTTTCCTCCTCAGGTTGAACAAAAGTGATCTCTAATGCAAATAAGATTACTTGTAGTGTTTGATAGGGGGATGCTCTTGGTGTGTTTTTGTTTTTATACTGGGAACTTATTTTGTACAAAATTATCCATCCACCACCTACTTAAAGAATTCAGTAACCCCACCCCCTTTGCCAAAAGAACCCCCAAAACCACTGAAACCCCACCACTGCACACACACAGATACACATGCACACCCCTATACACACTCCCTGTCCTGCAGCAAAGCAGCATTCCCGCAAACATTTCCATTGAAGGAACAAATTCTCAGTCCCCTACTGATTTCTAGAGAATTACTTTTATTTACTCGATGTGCAGTGCTGACCAAAATGTTCCCCTGTTGGAAAAATGTTTAGTTTTCACAGCCAGATTTATACCTGTATATTCATCAGAAATGAATCAGTCAAACCAAATCAATTAATCTTTTTCTCTCTGTTTCTTGTGGTGCTATCTCCATATGTGTTGCATTTTCTACCTCTCCCTCTATTTATAATTAGAAAACTCGAGCTTGGCTTGGAGGGCAATAGCAGTAAACTATTGTTCAAAGGAGATTGCAAATTGCTTGGAGCAGAGAACTGTCTTCTTAATTAGTCTGGAAAACATCACGCCCACTTATGGCACTATAGGAATGATAAATAATAATAAAAATAGTTTCCAAAAGTGGGTTCATATTGCCCGAAGGCAAAGGCTGGGCAGCTGTTGGAAAGATGATGTTTCCCAGCAATAAATATGAGTGAATTAAGCATTGGCACCAGGAAGAATCTTGTCAAGCTGTGGATTCCTTTCCAACCTCATACCTGACAGTGCATCTACTTCGACTGTATTCACTGGAGATATTTTCTCTGATAGGATATAAAGTTCACACTGCTTTTAAATGACAAGGTAAAAAGTGAAAAGTAATAAGGTAACTTCCCAGGCTGAGCTGAGCAGCCTGCTGCAGAAGTGTCCTTGCTCTGACCTTTACAGGCTGTCTTTTTTTTTTTTCAGGCAAAAAGTGTGCAAAGGCAATCCAGTGAGACTGTTCTTCAGGCCCAGAAATATAGTGACAGCCTTTGGAAACAGCTGTGCAAGGAGACTGACAGATTCATCAGGTATGGTGTGGTCCTGCTGCAGGTCTGCCTCACTGAAATGGTTTAAGCTTTTTTACAGCTGCTTAACCTAGGAGAGAAAAGGAGGGGACAGAAAGAGGCTGGGAATTTCGCTATCAGGGGCTGCAACACTATGCTCCACTCTCCCATGAGAATACTCTTGCAGTCCGATCTGTTTAGTAATGCAAGAGATAGCCTGCTTATTAAGGGCAAACAAAGGCTATAGAAAAAAAATAACTTGCCTGAATACAGCTTATTTGGTGGAATTTACACATTTCTGTAAATGAATTAAATTGCTAGATAGTGAAGTGATGTATCTCAGCAAAACCCATTCATTGGAAACCAGCAACAAACATAAACTTAAGAGTCAAATCCTGCAGACCTTATTTAGTGATCATTTAGGCAAAGATCCCTGCAACTTAAATGGAAGTTTTGCCTTAGTAAAAACTGTTAGATTTGGTGCCCCATGAGACTATAAAGCCCACATCCATATATATCTTTACAGTTTCCCTGTTTTTCTATTTCTACCTGGAAATATTCTATAAGTGCTTTTGAAAAAAAAAAGTTTTTTTTTATTTTTTCAACTGAGGTAAATTCATGTAGAATACCTTAGACCATTGCATCCTTCCCTGACAACCTGTGCAGTATAAGTGAAGGCTGGAGTCCATGGGTTGAGATAGCAAACCTTCCTTTAGCTTTAACAAGCATCTGAGTTTTATCCCTATATCTGAAGTAGATTACAGGAATGGCTATATGTCTGCCTATTTGCCCGAGCCCACAGTTGATTCCCCCAGTGAATTCCCAATGGACCTGGGAAGCTGACTAGACCCACTCTTCTTGTTTGACCTTTGCTAGATACCATGACCAAAATACTGGTAGGCACACTGCTGCTGGGAGGAGAATAGGTCTGGGACCATATTAGTCCTCTCAGGACATAACACATCTTTTCTTTCTTCTTTTTTTTTCTTTTTCCTTTGGATTTACACTTTCGTACTGTTGTTTTTCCCCCATGTACATATTTTTTTTTTTAATGTTATGGGAACTACAGTGCCTTTATGGCAGCTGAAGGTTACCTTTTGGGTCCAAAAGCAAGTTCCTTTTGTGTAGATCCACAGGAATTAGGATTTAACTCATGTTTTTCCTAGTATTATTGACCTGCCATAAGGACTTTCAAACACATGCTCAAATTTACCAGTATCCTTCCCCTCCCCAGCCCCCCCATCTATATCTTAGTTGCTGCAGGAGCTTGTACAAGTCAAAAGGGTTGAAAACTGACAGCGGTGGAAGGAAAATTAAGAACTAATATAAAGAATATGTACTCTTTCAAAAGTCCACAGTTATTCTGCTGAAAGATGTTAACTTAAATCCTAATCAAAAAAAAGGAAAAAGAGAAATTATTATGACATATGAGATCTAGAGGATGCAAAGTACACTCAAAGAAATAAGAGGCTGTTTCAGTTCACAATGCATCTCAGAAGCAGCATAATTATCCTTACTGAAAAGAGTTTTTGACTCTTTTACAAGAAGGGGGAAAAGTGACTAAAGATGGAAGCCTGGGAGACTAGTTTCTTAAACTCTGGCTTTCTCAATGGGGAAAACCAGCTTTCATGTGAAATTAATCTTTGGTCAAAAACACCGTACTTTGATGTAAGCAGTTTGCATATATTTGAAGGCAAAACTGCAAAGCTGCAGAACCCCATCACTTCTAGAATGTGAACGTTCTAGAAATGTGATATGAGCAAGAAATTGGATGTAAAAATTCTAAAGCCTCTGTGAGGCATTCAAGCTGCTATAGACTTTTAGATACTGAATTGTAATACTAAAATCTGGACCAATTGTAGATATACTGAGATATAGCTAAACCAGTAATTAATACTGCTATCATGTTTCTTATCTTGACTGGAGCTTTTTTTTTTTTACAGAAATCATGTAATTGTTTATCTGTGCTTATATTAAGATAGTAAAAATGTCCTGTCATCTCACTACTATTGTTAAGGAATAATTTCTGACAGCAGTTTCTGTGGGGTGTTTTGGGAGATAAACATTACCTTGGCAATAAATTGATTTTCAACAACAACAACAACAATATTAATAATAATAATCATCATCATCTAAACAATATACTGATTAAAGTCATAAAAACAATAAGTATAACATATAACTGGTAAAGAGAGGAAGCCAGCAGCCTGAATGAAGACTACAAATGAAGTACAGACTTGTACTTTTTTAATACTCAAATGCGTTTATAAAGTAAGCACTGTATTTGAATGATGGAGGGACAGCTACAGGGCACCACCAAGCAAGACCTACAAAATTCAGTGAGCTATATCAAGACAAATGAAGAAGTTTTGTGACTGCATTGTAAAATTCAATATATTCAATATATTCCTTTTGTGGAGAATAACTCCTTCTTTTTCTGGATATTAAAGAGGAAAACAGAACATCAAAACAGATTTCTAAAATAATGTTGGAAATCAGTGCTATGAGTAGGATAAAGAGCTAAAATGTTAGCTTCTTGTTAACAATATCTTATACTCAGTGGTGCTTAAATTTTATTTTCTGAACAGCCAGATTATTATCACCCATTTGTTGAAAAATCAAGAGTATACATTCTTGGCCCTTTGTAGTCATACTGAAGACAATGCCACCTTCTCCTGCCACCCTGCTTCAAATATTGCATGTTTCACGTGACATGAACTGATCACTCCATATTTTAAGGCTTTTTCTTTCAAGATAAAGGCAATACAAGTCACATAAGTCAGATAAACATTTCTTGTCCTTTATATTGGAAATTATGTCCTTTTTGCATTATTTGTCCCTTTAAGCAAAATTCCTTGAAATTACTATTTTTTTTAATCCAGATACAGGCTTCGCAGTCAATTTCACTTCATTGAGACTGATTTTTACAAGAAAAAACAGCAAATGCGGCCAATTTTGCAACCATCACTAGTATTGTCCTTCTTCTACATAAGTGTATAGAATGAAGTGCTCCGTTGAGTGGTCTCAGAAAGGTCATTGAGGGCAAAGGATGATATAAACAGTCATCTAAAAGCATGGCAAATCAATCATAATTAACACTCGGAGGTACTTCCTGCATACCAAGACCCTGGAGGGAAGGATCACTGGGAGGGATCACTAGACAATGTGCAGATACAGGAGCAAACAGGTTTGCTCACTCCAGGCCTTCCTTTTGGTTTATAAGTTCATGCCCTCACTTTTGGCACCACTAAATGCTGGAGCATCTTGGGGTGGTGCAGGGAAGGGAGCAGGGCAGGGCAGGTGGGACACTCCACAACCAATGATCTGCACATGCGTTCAGATTTCTGTCACCACAAAACACATGCTGAATGTTGTATGTACAAGAAATACAACAAAACACAAACAACCATGTAAGCCTGTGTGATCATCCCTAACAAACCTTGTGACAGGGATTCTTGTGGCTCAACATCAAGTGCTGCAGGAATTCACTTTTAAGTTACTACCCAAAGAATCAACTGACTACTTAACTCCCTACAGTGAGAGGGATGTGGGAAATTCCACCTTGCACACACAAAAGAGTTCAGGTCTGAGGCAGAACTGAGAAGCTGCAATGGATAGGGAGACCTTCAGAAAAAGAGTTTCCAAACACATAAGCAACTATGAATATAAAGTTCAACATTTAGGTCCCTTCTCAAGGCCCTGCCCATGTCTCTCAATATTGCATAGGCAGCTATGACCATATTCTATAAAAGCCATCCTGAAGCTCATTGGAAAGTCCAAGGAGAAAGTTGTTTCAGAGACAATCTTTAAGGTATTTAGGCTCAGAAGGTGAAAGGTGTAGGCATTTATTGACCCCCAAAATGTAAAGTTTTGAAACATCTGCAGCAGGCACCTAAGCCAGTCTTTTCTTAATGCAGGTGTTAGTATCTTTACCTGAAACAGAAATAATTGCAGCTTAAAGAAGTGAATTTCCCTCTCTTGTATACTGAGCAGTGAGAGCTATTTCATTACAGAAGAAAAAGTTGACACCCTTCCTCTTTTCTCTCTTTTCTAGTCCAGCAAAAATGTCACCTGGACTAAGCCCCCTAGTAGAATGCCCATCTTGTGCATTCTGTTGAGTCTCACAAAACAGAGAAATATGCACACACCTAGAGCTGTCAACAGCTATGTATGCCCAGAAACAGATCCTTCAGTACATGGCATGTGTTTTTGGCATCTCCAGGGTCAAACTGGGTGTAAGGGGAACACTTAATGTAAATTAAACTTCTGTTTACACAAAGAGTGCAACACAAATGCCTGAAATCCAAACGTTTGAATACACAAAGATTCTTTGTTGCAGATCATCAAGGGCGATTTATTACAGGACCAAAACCATACACTTGATTTTTTAGATGTGTACATTAGACAAGACAGAAAAGTACAGCATAGCCAAGACAACAGAGATAATTTAAAAGTTGTGGTTACTCTAGGCTAATTGTTTAAAGCTTCTTTTACAGAATAATTCATTTTTTTTCTGAAACTAAATACTTAAATCCAGAATATATGATACATGGTACACTATTACTACTAGAGGCAGAAGTCCAGGGGCCTGTTGCAGTAAATGATCATCACAGACTTAGTGACAATTAGTCTGTGTCTACTTCATCCTACAGTCCTGAGTATTTGAACGATAGTGACCGGTTTGGCAGTACAGCACCTGAGGACACACCATTGGTATATCCATTAACTTTCACCCTCCTCACTCAAATCTACCAGAATCTGTATTGAAGTGGAGGACGCAATCTGCATTCCTGCCTCTGCATCAGGAGTTTCACCTTCATTAGTGAAAAGTAGTGAGGCAAATAGTTGCCGTATCTCTGTTGCAGAAGAAAACAATAGCTGTGCCAGTGAAAAGCTGGAGTTTCCTCTTCACTAAACTGTTGTGATGATAGCTGCCATTACTTCATAACTGAGGATTTCCATTAACTATTTCAGTCTGATTGTGGACTGAAACAAAATATTTTTCTTCAGCAAAGTTTAAACAAATGAGATTATTTTAAATAGATACAACAATATGCATCATAGCAAACAAACAAACAAACAAAAAGAGTGTTTGGCACAACAGAATTAACATTCCTCACATAACAGTTACCATACTATATACTCCTGCTTCTGTTGGCACTTTTTTCTGAGCTACACGTTGAACTCAATGATTGCACTGAGTATCTCACAAATGAAGACTACCTCCTCTTAGATTCTGACAAGAATGCGTTTACTATGCAACAAACCCAATGCATGCATAACCAATTTAAATGCAATTTAAATACTATTATGAGGGTGAAGCACAATTAATTTTAAAATCATATTTAAGTGTTTTTTAGTTTGTGATCTCCTGCCTCATTTAACGTGACGAGAACACCACTAAATCATTTACTTTGCACATAGGGAAGCTTACTTTCTGTTCAAGTGTTTAGCATTTTTATTCCTTTTTATTTTTTTTTTTAAACCAGAAGATTTTCCACTATTATCATGATTACATCGTAAACTGTTTAAAAGCCTCTATTCACAAAAGAATCCTGCAGGAATGTTGAAGCTCTGACTCATTTCAATTTAGCAGCTTTGTCAAATTTTTCTAGCTTGAAACATGATGAAACAAATCAGTGACAAACATTCGGTGTTCTACTCTTATAAGGCCTATAAACATTTTGGTTTGTACACATAACAACAGATCTCAGGCAGTTGAAACAAATCCAGCCACTGAGTATAAAGAGGGAGATTTTTCAGTGATGAATGGTAACAGATCATGGTGCATGATGGTCTCAGGTATGTGATGATGCAGCGTTATGACACAGACACATAAATGGAATTAGCAGCTGTAAACAAGTATTAGTTGAAAGGTTGCAATTACACAGATGAAGCCTTAACATTCATTTACACAAGTGTGTAGCATAGCACCACCCACCCTTGATAAAAACCACACAAGTGTATATAACTTGCCATCTAAGCTAGTGTTTGACTATGATGGAAACAAAGCACAAACATTAGGATTTTCTTAGCACAAGGTAAGCTCTTTTCTGGTTTGGGTCCTCAGGGTACCTCAGATCTTTTCCTGAGGTTAAAAAGCATGGGACAGATTAAAAGATACTGTACCTGACCAGCAGTAGCTAGTTTTTCTTGCATTGTAGTTCACATCTCTCTCAAAAATTTATCAGACATGATGATTGTCATGAAAACATCATAATATACCATCAGACAGAGAAGATAGTGTAGGACATTTTATACTTAGAGGACACACACTGGACAAGGGTCCCATAGGGCACAGACTGTCTGTTTAGATGCATATGGATGATTCAACACAGGGATAGATAGAGATGCTTGTGCCAACTCAGAACAAAGAACTTCTCAGGTAGATAAACTAGTCCAGAAAAAAAAATGCCATTCAAATATATTTATATCTCAACTGGATCTGATACCTTACATTGCAATGCACTATGCAGCAGATATAATTCAATACATCCTTGTGGAGTGGCTAGCAATAAAAAAACCTGCAAACTTCAGTTGCAATGATCATGCAAATTATAACAGGATCTCAGAATTAAGGATACTGCAGTTTTCTTGCATGATATATACTCAAAGTAGTGCCTCAAGAAACAGTGCTACTACTTGAGCCCACATCATTCACTTGAAGTTTTATCTCAAATAATAAATATATATTTTTCCCAGCACAGTTCAACACTGTTCAGACCTCATGGGTAGACTCAGCTTGCATGCACACCTCTGTATTCCTGAGCTATTAGAGGAATGAAAGATAAGTGGTAAGAGGGGTCCTAGCACTACGAGTCCTACCTGACAGGAGTATTGGCCTATATTCATATGTTGTATTTCTAAAGGTGTCGCAATTCGTGTTTCTCAATAAATATGATTTTATGCATAAAATAAAATTTAACACCCCCCCGAAACCCAACACAAAACCTGACCCAACCAAGCAGACAAAATATTCCCACTCATTGTTTTCAGAGGATTTCTACACAACAGCACAGAAGACAAGATTTACTCCTGAAAAATTTTGTAGACAGATATGTTTCTTTTGTTTGTAGCACACACCTTATTGGAAATATTAAGGACAATTCAAAGCTGTTGTCTTGAACTGGTATTAAAAAATCAGACATTCAAGATCCTCATACACAGACACAAATGTCTGCAGATTCGAACAATCCACTTTCTGCTTACATACATTGCTCTACACTACATATATATATATATGCAACATTGAAGAAACTTCTTTGAAAATAAAGTCATCAACACATCAACCCTTGCTTGACCTTGCTCCGGTTCAGTCTTTCTACTGGCTCCACAGAACCAGTGTTCCCTCTGTGATATTAATGAAATTCATTCACTATGCTCAGTGAATTGTCTTATTAATCCTTTCTCTAAATAGTTACATACAAATTAAAAGTGATATGGAAGATTTTAACTGTACTTTACACTGCCTGTGCCTACATCTCCACCATTCATTCACTGAGTATGTTTAGACTCAGTATTTTGGTTAAACAACCCAGGAAAGCCTTGCTGCTTCAAGAAGCAGAAATGATGATCCATGAGGTGACCTTCTTTCCTCCCAGCAGATCTGAGTGACAGACCTGCAGAAGTTTGGTATTTTCTAGATGAAATCCAAGTTTAGAGAAAATTTACTCCCAAGGCCCTTGCAGCATGCTTCAGAGTGTTAATACTGGTGTCCTGGCCAAACTCCAGCCTGGGTGATTATACTGTGCCTTTTGGAATTCTCCCTGTAGTCTCGGTTAGATATGTCACTCTCCCAGCTCCTAAAAACTGCTGAACAATGCTGTTAATGCATTTCAATGGGAGTGGTACATTTCATTAGTGTTTGAAATACCTTCTGTATTTCCTCACAGAAAATGCTTGGAGAATTTTTCAGAATGCTATTTTAAGCTCTTTTAAGCAGGATATGTAGCATCTTTTGCATGGGCCTCCGTGTTTATTCAGGCTGAGTTTTCTTGTTTGGTTGCAATAGTGCATAACCCTATTTAAGAAGTCTGCAGTCACCAACAATACCAGATCCTCATTTCTGCCCACTGGATCCAGTGGCTGCAGTGCTGTTACATGACGAAGTAGCTCAGGGAATGCATCCACCCAAGAAAGAGATGATTTCCTCTTCTGTAGGTTACTAGTTGGGCAAGGACTGAGCTAACAGTTGTGCTGATACAACATACAGGCAATCATGGGGCTTATTAGATAGAGAATGCTTAAATCATCCTTACTACAAGAGAAGTACCATGTAACTTAGCCCTAAGCATACTAGAGCAGGAAAGAGGAAAGCCTGATTCTTCAATGAGGACATCTGTGAGAAGTGTTGCAGAACTAATAGATTTTGATCACCTAATTGAGAAAAATAATAAAATATTCACCATTTGAATGCCTCTAGCTAGAGCCTTCTGCATGTGGGTTTTAAGGACAAAATACATTGAGTGGAACAGGTCAAGCTACAGTCTCTCGGAGCAGTGACAATGTGAATATGATGTCTCTCCTCACAAGGGTAAGGAGTCTGGTGGTATATCTTCATTGAGGGACAATAGCTAACCTAGTAAAATTCATAATTAAACTCGTGATAGCACAGATGCTTGCAATAGTCAGCTCTTGTTGCCATTACAAGCCTAGTGGATCAAGGGAAGCCAGTTGATGTAATCTTTTTGGATTTCGGTAAAGCTTTCGATGCTCTCTCACAAGATCCTTCTGGACAAAATGTCCAGCACACAGCTGGATAAACACATCATGTCGTGGGTGAGCAATTGGCTCATGGATGGAGCACAGATGGTAACAGTGAATGGGGTAACATCAGACTGGTGACCTGTCACTAGTGGGATTCAACAGGGCTTCATCTTGAGCCCTGTGCTCTTCAACATCTTCATAAATGATTTTGACACAGGATTGGAAGGGATGCTAAGCAAGTTTGCAGATGACACAAAACTCAGAGGAGCTGTTGACTCCCTCAGAGGAGGGAGGCACTGCAGAGAGACCTTGACAAATGAGAGGACTGAGCAATCACCAACTATATGAAGTTCAACAAGGGAAAGTTGGGATGCACTGCACCTGGGATGGAGCAATCCTGGATGTCCGTACAGACCGGGGAATGAGATGCTGGAAAGCAGTGCCAAGGAAGAGGACCTGGAGTTCCTGGTCAACGGCAAGTTGAATATGAGTCAGCAGTGCCTTGGCAGCCAGGAGGGCCAACCTTGTCCTGGGGAGCATCAGGTAAAGCATCGCCAACCAGTCGAGGGAGGGGATCATCCCGCTCTGCTCTGAGGTGGTGCGATCTCACCCTGAATATTTGCGCAGTTTTGGTCACTGCAATATAAGAAAGATATTAAGCTGTTAGAGAGTGTTCAAAGGAGGGCAACAAAGATGGTGAAGGGCCTTGAGGGGAAGCTGTATGAGGAACGGCTGAAGTCACTTGGTCTGTTCAGCCTGGAGAAGAGGAGACTGAAGGGAGACCTCATTGCAGTCTAAAACTTCCTTGTGAGGAGAAGATGAGGGGCAGGCACTGATCTCTTCTCTTCTCTTTGGTGACCAGTGATGGGACTGGCCTGAAGGGAATGGCTTGAAGATGTGGCAGGGGAGGTTTAGGTTCTTCACCAGAGGGTGGTTGGGCACTGGAATAGGCTCCCCAGAAAAGTGGTCACAGCACCAAGCCTGTCAGAGTTCAAGAAGTGTTTGGAAAATACTCTCAGGCACATAGTATGGCTCTTCAGGATGGTCCTGTGCAGGGCCAGAAGTTGGACTCGATGATCTTTGTAGGTCCCTTCCAACTTGGCACATGCTGTATTCTGTGATTCTGTTGATTTTGTGAATTCAGGCCGTAGAATTGAGATAACTCAAGTGAACATCCCAGTGATCTGCACTGAGTTAGTGGTTTGCAGCTCAATGAAACAAACATTGGCATTTTCATTTACAAATCTTCATATGGTTTGTGCCTTTGGGCCATGACCACCTAAAGGACCAATGTTTTTTTTTAACTTCATAGGCCCACAAAAACAAGGCCTAATTCAAACACAGTCTGTTATATTTGACTTCATGACAAGCATAATAACCTGTCATCCATCTCAGTAGATACACACAGAATTTTATAGCAGCAGAAGTTACCTGCTTTGCAACAGTCCATGTTTTGGGACACTTATATGTGAATTCATTGCATTTTCCATGCAATAATTGCAATAATACCTTTGCTTAGAGGACTGTGTTAGATTTTAATATGTCAAAGCATGCTGCCATTTTTGAAATAGACCTAAATGGTAAATAGTCTCAAGAATTCATTCTGTGCTCATTCCTTTTCAGTTCAAGATGGATTATCCAAATTGATCATACCACAAACACACTCATTAAGAGTTCAACATTTATGATGCATGGTGTCAAGCAGGTTCGTGATTTAATATAAGTTGATACATCATAAATTAAGAAGCTGAGGAAACAAAATCCTAAAGGCCAAGGAAAGCATATATTAAAAGAATGGTCTGCAGCGGTCTATGCACAAAATCTATTGCTGTCCAACAGTATACATGGATGTAAGTGTAACTGTACACTAGAAATATATGTAGTACTTCAAAAAGGAGGACTGGCAAAACAGAAAGAAGCTGTGAGTAAAATAGACTGAAAAAGGGAAAACAGACATGTAATGATGGTATAACTGGAAATTGATTATCCAATACTGGGTTTTTCAAACTGCACAATACTGTAATCTTGCAGGAAGTCTGCTTCATTTAAAATTATCCCATCAAATAAAAGGTGAAAAAGTAACATTTTAAAATATACTAGAAAGGAGGAGAGGGATGGGGAGGAAAGCAGGGAAGAAGATAACAAAACACTGAAAAAGATCCGGAGATCATATTAGGCAATAGTTGGCCATAACAGGGATATTGTCTGTTCAACTGCATGAATCCTATGGTAAATGCAAATCCTCAGTCTAAAATATTGAAGAAAGGAGAGGTGGAAAAAGTAGGCTTTAATCATAAGCGGGCAAGGGACATTACTTATGTTTTGGCAGGCCATTACCAGCATATTCTGCTAAATCCACTTCCAAAGTAGGTGGATCAATTTGAAAAAGTTCAGGAAAGTGTCATAAAACTGACTTAAGGCCTGGAAAACAAATTAAGGCTATTCCACACAGATTTTAAATAAGAGGGATGGTTAACTAATAAAATATCCATAATCTCTGTGATGCAAGTGGGCTTTTGAATCTTCCATCAACTCAAATTGCAAGCAGTTCCCTAAATTAGTATCAGGTTAATTGTTGGCACAGAAGTTACTTCTGTGATGTGCTGAATACAGATGGATCACCCTTTCCAGCCAGCTGGCACACCCAATACAGGTATATACAGCGCTGAAGTCAAAATAGACAGGGATGAAATTCAGCCACGCTGTTACTTTCATTTCCACAAGTAACCAATGACATTATCTTTCTTCCGAGAATAACCCTTTCTTCCCAGAATAATTCTGGCTTGCTGAGGGGCTGTTTTTTTCTGGTGGGAAGAGGGAGAGAAGTAAGGAGCAAGAGGGGATTTGTGCATGCAATGTTCATGCTTATTATATCACTCAGTTCTGCATGTGTGTGAGTTTAACATCTACCTACTCGCAATCTCTAGAGTGAACAGGTTTTGCATTCACACACATCATATTAAAATACATATGAAACTGTAGATTACATGCCTAGCGTAACAATCTGTTTTATTCTTAGTCATAAGATGTGATCACTCAGAAGAAGAGCCTCTGCAGAATTAGAGTGAGATGTATGCTGCTACTGAAATGTATTTTTGTATAAACATATGTTTTCACTCCCTGGGATTTGAGATCATCTTCAAATGTTAAACTTTGAAAAATAAATATCTATAAATTTTTTAAAATACATATGTTTTTGTTAGCATATAAACTAAGTGTATTTACATGGGTAATCATTCAGCAAATTCGGATTATATGAATTACACTACCAACGTTCTGAAATTATTCACATCACAAGGAACATGATATATGAAGCTTTTTGTTTCCTTTTTTATTGTTCTCTATATCACAACAATTGTTTGAGAAAACAGATCTGTTTTGGAGGAAAAATATGTCAACTACATAAGAATTGCTTTAAAATGTCCCAATTTAATCACATAATTTTTATTTCCAGGCAAAGGAGGAACTGATAGGTTTTTGTTATTTAATCTGCTGTGTGTGAAGTTGCAGAAAATTAAATTTTGCCCTGAGTAATTATTGGGCATCTCGAAGTCCTCTTGAGTCAGGTTACAGTGTGGAATAACCATTTCTCAGGAAACCCCCATTCCTCCCTCAAAAGGGGCCACTCATGGAAAATCCCTTCACAGTCTGCTACAAAAGCTTTTCTGCTATTCTTCTTCACAATAATATATATTTTACCCTTCTGAGATGAAAAGACGAAAGGGCTCAAGCTAAGAAAAGTTGACCAGGAGGCTGGTGACAGCAGTCACTTGAGATCCTTTCAAAGATGCTCTCAAGCATAAATATTTAATCTCCTTCGTTCCCCCTAGTGTGAATAATTTTTTTCCCCTTCAAGTATCAAAACAACGTTATTGAAATGCATATAACCCTGATATTTGATCCATGGCCTCTAAGGGTCAAATACACACTGACCAAGCTCTTAAAGCCTGCAGAACTTTCAGGTGGTCACTTTGCACACACCAGCTCATCAATCAAGCAATAATCGGCAGGACAAATGGGGGAAGATGCTGGTACAGACTACTTAAAAGGCCTGGGCAGCTGGTCCACTTCAGAAGTCCCCTTTATATAGTTTCAGTCTTTAGCCCTCCATGTTTGAAGGGAATTAAATACACTTGTTAGTTTCAATAGTTTATCCTCACATCTGTTTGCATTAGCAAACAAAACTGTTCTTGCTTCAGCAGCCCTTTTCTGACACTACGAACATTTCTTCCAAGTTAAGAAGAGCCCTGAAATCACTTCAGCAATTTCAAATTTTCATTTAAGGCATGTGACATATCCAAACCCCCGCCCCATCTTTTCTTTGTAATAACTGGTTTGGTAGAAGCTGAACACAGCCAAAGAGATATTTATCCTAAATAACTTGCCATCACATAAACAGATTATAATAAAGCTCATTGAGTTCATTCCCCAAAATAAAAACCATTGCTGTATACATATCTTGAATTTGGCTAGTATTTATTTTCTTGGGCTGTTGGTTGGTCATGCTGGTGAAAAATAGTAGCAATTTTGAAGCGTCGATCACGTCTGTTTATCAAATAATATGCAGTGATTATTCTTAGCTTTTCAATAGAGGAGGATGAATTGGTTGGCAGCACAAAGTATGAAATCATTCTGTCTCTCACCAAGGAACAAGCAAAACTGACAACCTCCTCCACTCCCAGTATGTCATAATTAGAAATTAGAGCTGCATCAAACTGTTTGCTACAGCTGTAAAGTCTGGCAAAAGAAAAATCCCTAAAAACTATCTGTCATTTACTTAATAGGCTGCCTATTTAGTGTGAGCATGCTGAAACTAGGAATTGGGCTTTGGAGAAGTCAGAGAGCATGATATTTCCAAGACTTTTTGAAGGTTAAAGATTTGCTTTAAAGTGTCTCTCTTTCTTTCCTTCTCTTTTATATTTTAGAGTGAAATTCAAAAAGGTTTTGAATTCTCAGAATTTAGAAATGAAAATGTGATAGATTCTCCTAGCCCTGAAAGCATACAATTAAGGTGTAACTTAAAAAATTCTGTCTAGGAAAAAGTAAAACATAAACAGAATGGGAAGATTCAAACACCAAATCTAAGAGGAATTTTGGAAATCAATTTTTTTCTGAAATTAAGTTATTATATTCAGTGTGAGTGTTATGTCTTTGGGCTTTTCTAAGGAAAGCAGAAGGAAAGAAAAAATGTTCTCCTTCAAAATGCCATTATCAGAGAAAACAGAGTTAAGCAGATACTCCATTAAAGAAAAATAAGAAATAAGAATTTGAAAATAGAAAACCAGAAGGAATTCAAGTTACAGATCTACCAGCTTCCTCATTGCCATGGTGATCAGCACAGAAAGAAATTTGCCTGTTTGTTTTGGGGGTTTTTTAAGGTCCTTGAGTTTGGGCCTAGATTTTTCCTTATTATCAATGTAAAGACACAGTCTGTACAGTCCACAGGCAGAACTATTAATGTCGTAATAAGGAGTATCAACCTGCATCTCTATTTTCACTGAAGTTACCTGAAACCTGGCAGAAACAAGTAAAAGTAACATTTTTTTTACTGTCCCTATTTTACCTTGTGGAATAGGATGGCTGAGCCTTTGTTGAACCAGTCTGGATCCACTACCAAGTGATGCCTTACAAGTTGAATGAGCTACTGGGAAAATATTCCATCATAACTGCTAGATGTAACAGGTGACCTTACAGGCACAGGATGAGGTGGCAGGCATATGAAATTAGTGTCACTGTCAAGCTGTTTGTAATCTAAGCCCTCTGCCTGGGGGGGACAGCTTTGCAAATAGGCACATAACCAAATAGAAAGGAGGCAAAGGCGGGGTAGGAGAAAGGATAAACAGTACTCTTTTCCTGTCACTTCTACCGTAGGTCCTCAGCAGGTCCTCTGCTGCTGGCTGACTGGAGAATTAGGAATCCAACATCTGTGCAATGTGAGGCAAAGCTGTACCTGTGCCACTGCTGTGCAAGGCACAGAGTGCGCCAAGGGCCCAGCTGCTCTACTTCAGGTAAACCAGGAGAAGCCGTGAGAAAGAGATGATCCAAAGCATGATAAGCCAGGTAGTGTGTGTCCAAGAACTGGATTGTCTTGCTGTGTGACATATC
Source organism: Neopelma chrysocephalum (assembly GCF_003984885.1). Lineage (NCBI taxonomy): Eukaryota > Metazoa > Chordata > Aves > Passeriformes > Pipridae > Neopelma > Neopelma chrysocephalum. The sequence continues at coordinate 26,975,984 of NW_020897695.1, forward strand.
ATTCGGTTGTCTGGTCTCTGTTGCTGGGAGAAATCTTTCAGGAAACAAGGACTGTCCAACAGGCTGATTTTTTTTACTAGGGACTTCATCACTCTGCTGACAGTCGAAAAGTACCTAAATACCTACCATTGTCTAAGTCGTGCAATTCAAATTACACAACTTCCAGTGACAACAAAGCAAATTGTGAGAGATCAGGTTCACTCATGATACTTCTGTTGCCAAATGCTATTTGTGAAAGGACAAAATACATTGGGGTCCTGAACAAAGTTTAAAACAGAAAATAATTAAAAATAATCACCAGAAAGTAGTTTTCCTGCAGTTTAAAGATGCATCAAGTGTTTTAACATCAGATTCTGTAAATCATCATCGCTTCTGGTTTTTTTGTGTCTTTATGTCATTTCAGCTGAGGAAATCAAACATTATTCGTATCTGTAAATATCAATAACAATACTGTTGTGTCTGTTTAAGGTAGGGAAAGCATCAAGTAAGGTCTGAGAGCTGATTAAGTCCTAATTTTCCATTAGCCATGCATTTACAGTCCTTCCTCCGCCCTGTATTATTAAGTCACATATTAATACAATTTAGCAATATTTTTCCCATACTCTGACCTATATATTTTTAAGTTGTCAATGGAATGTTTAGTCTTGAGATATTCAGCAATGAAAGGGGAAGTTTGTGGACTATTTATGAGATTCAGGCAGTAAAGTTGTTGCTGGTGTTCAGCGTTTGTTTTTCAAATTACTTTCCAGAAATGTACATGTTGTTTTTTTTCTTTGTACATTTTACTACTCCCATATCCATTGCTTTTATGGATGCAGTGTCAAAAATACCATTGGGACTACACTTCCTATTGGGCTTTGTTCTTTCTGCCCCCCACCTCCCAGACTGCAGTAAAATACAGTTCAGTGTTTGGGATTTCCCATTCATCCCAGTTAAAACAAAGCCAGCAAAGTTTCCCCCACTGAACTGTGTCCCTGTTTTGAAGAGGTGGCAGCCACCAGCTTTGGTTTTGTCAGGGATGAAAAGAGGGCATCACAGCTGTAAGGCAGCACAGACATGTGAAATGGGTTTCACACGCTGCTCAGCTACCAGTGGGGTGGCCATGTATGATTCAGTCTATGCTAAGTCAAGAAAAGGAAAAGCCTTCAAAGCCACGCCAGCCATCACCTCTAACAAACCCCAAGTGCCCCTTTTGACTGCCATTGCTTTGCTGAAAATAACACATTTAGTCATTTGTCATAATTATAAGAGTCCCAGTGACAAGGAATGTGGGCTCACCTCTCAGCCCTGCCAGGATGGGGATAATGCCGCCAGCGGGGGACGGCTGTTGCCTGCAGATTGCAGCAGCCCTGTCAGCGACACTCCTGCCCAAAGGTCACGCCTGGCCTCGGCCAGCAGCTCATCCCACATGATTGATACACTTGCAGCATAACTGATAATTTCACAGATCTTCATTTCCATTCATCTTCCTAACATGAAATTTATCTCAGTGTGAAGGATCCTGACCATGCAGGAGTAAATTGGTGAGCCAGAAACCTATTACAGCCCCAGAGGTGCCACTCAAATCTTCCAGGTCCCAGCCCCCACTCCAGCCCTCTTTAACTTCTTGCTTTCTTCAAGTATTTCCCAAAGACAAATGAAGAACATATTCCTTTGCATCCATATATATTTTCATTTTGTACTTCTAAGCATTACCTGCAAAACTCAGCAATCCTTATCCTATTTGCCCTCTCAGCCACTCTCAGGGAGCACATTAGTGTGCATGTTTTTGTGGCTCGCAAATCTCTAATATTATTAGAAATATTACTGGAAATATCAATTTAAATATGGACAACAATTTTTATTAATATCTTTTTAATAAGAACATAAATATGCTTTTTTCTTTCCCCTGTCAGTTACCTAGGCTCCTCAGGGGTTTTTGCAAAAAACATTGCTTCCTCACAGAAGAAAAAGACCTTCCACACTCCCTAACAAATTCAGAGCCCTTCAGCAGTGTGAGTGAAGACTCCTGCAGGACTGCTGCACTTGCCAGAATACCTCAGCAGGAAAACATATGCCCCATGTGTGCATCAAGTAAATATGGGGAGAGACAAGTTAAGGCAGTAGGAGGTTAAACTTTCTGTTGAGAGTGTGTGTGTGAAGAGTATCTGTGTAACTTGAAGTTACCCCTTGATGCTCATGGCAGTAGTGAAAGAATGGAAGGGAAATAGTTTGAATTTCTGCATTTTCCCCCACTCCAGTCAGCAAAAAAGGACTCGTCGAGAGAGGCTTTTTTGCAAATGAAGTATCAGCGAATATCCTGAAGATGCACCTGGGGGAGGTGACACAGAAGGAAAAAATCATGGGTGGACACACAGAGACACAGAGACACATCCACACACAGACATGGACAGAGACACACACAGAGTCAATCCTAAACAAGGAGTTCAGGACAGGGTAACCACATGCTGAAATGCTTCAAGACCCACTTGCTTTAAGCTGATGTCCCTTAGTCCCATAACCTACCCCAATGACTGGCTGCCAGGGTGCCCCAATTCCCTAGAGCCTACAGACCGAGACCTAAAAACTGTGTTATGAAAACCTTGGTGGCTAAATCCTTATGGCTTTATTTGCTTTTTTTGCAGCCTATTTCTTTGTTCAAACTTCTGTTGCAACTCATGTAGCATCCGTAAAATGTCTGAGGTCAGAACCCCAAGATTTTGCCAAACACTAGAAATATCTTGTAAGATGTTACCAGACAAACAGTGTTAAATGAGAAGAAACATGCAAAGACCAAAGAACAAGCTCAGTATTTGTTCATTATAGCAAAAATGCCGTCTGCTCAGACTGTCAAAAGATCCAGCTTTATCCTCCAAGTTTCTGTCTGTTTTTGCTGATCACACTACTTTCTTGTAGCTCATCCACAGTGAACAAAACTTACTTTTAATTTAGAAAGCGGTCTCATGCTCTATTTTTACTGCAAGGAAAACAACCGATTTCCCCTCCCCCTAGCAAGAGCCAGTGCAGGAACCCAGTCACTGGCAGCTGCTGCTGACTTTAAGCACCATATATAAGGTATTAAACCCCCCACTTTATGTTCTAATAACATTAACAGTCTCACATGAACCAGGACATTCAGGTTAAAGCTGAAATTCTCTCCTTAAGTCACCACATTGTGTCTAGGTACAGTATTGCAGCACTTAATCAGGGGGCCTCAGAGCAGTGGGGGGTTCATACCATATGTGCTATAATACCTAAGCACAGCGGGGTGAGTTAAGGACAGAGTTTTAGACTTAACTCTGGATTTCTTAGGTTCTGTCAGTACCATGCTTAGTGTTTTTGAAAAAAATTGCATTATGTGTGTCTGGAGAGTTACTTGGCTCTTAAAAAAATAAAAGGAATAAAAGACCTGTTGTGGGGGTAGGGGACAAATGAGGATGATTTCTCAAGAAAAGGTGAAAGTAAGTATCCAATGCCAACCATCTCCAGTGTAAGTGTAGACATGTTGGTATTCTACAAATATTTATACTATACAACTTTCAAACACATTAGATAATCCAGATGACTGTAATAAAGCTATATTAAAAATACTCTTTCAACACAAACTTTATAGTTTTTAAGCCATTTACTCAAATTATACTGTGTTTTATTTTCTTAGCATCTTCTTCCAGGCCCCAGCCTAGAGTTTGGTACAAAATACATCCTCTAATGAGATGCTTACATTTTAAAAATCAATACTATTTGGTGCTTCTTCTTGGCAACCCTGTTGCAAATATGCATTTGCTATGTATTGATCAAGTTTCATATTTAAAACTGATCCTCATAGAAACCCCATAGAACAATCTGAAAGAAGGTGGGGAAACTAAAATTGACAACGTAACACTGAATTTTCCTAGGCCTGCCTTATCTCCTAGTGATATCACAGGAAGACCAAAAAATAGACCTTTTTTTTCCTTACTAATGTAATGGAAAATAAAAGATATTTAAACACACAGAACTTACAGGTCCTCAAATCTAAAAAAGAACAGTAACAGAAGTTGAACCAAAGCTGTAAATCAAGTATTAGTTTCTGGAAACAACACTTCTACAAGGTATATCTCATCTGTGGTTATACTGTATGTTTTTAATCTCATCAAGGCATCTACTCTTAGAGAAAAATGGCAAAGTAAATTTCCACAGTACATACTACTTACCTTATAATCAAAAGAAGTTTACTGGCTCTTGAGTCAAAATCCCTTTTCAAAAGTAGAGGCTAGATCCTTTGCTGGAATTATTTATTATTTTGCATCCTCTGCAAGTGAAATCAATTGAACAGAATACGAGCACCATCTAAGGAATGTTGCCCTTCTCTCCTTAACATGGGTTTGGTGAAAGATCTCATACAATATATTGTACCTTGGTGAACAACCATCAACTTGATGATTTTTAATGTGGGAAACCAGCAAGATCTAGAGGGAATGTCTGAGAAAGACATGGGAAGCCTACCCTCAAGAACAATTCCCTGTGAAAATACAAGTTCTTTTCAGAGAAAAGCTCATTAAAAACTAGCAGATCTCAGTGTTTTTGTTGCAAACAAATCAACCTGGACCTGCAAAGGAGTCTGACATCACCCAGATTCATGAGTCTTCTATTTTTGACTTTACCTGCTAGTGATAAGAATTGATTTAAATTATTCTAAAATTAGCACTGTACATCAAAGGATGGTTATAGCATATCTTGACAATGTTGTAGTTTTACACCTTTAGCTGTTCTCTATGTGTGTGTTCTCTAATTGGAAAAGTGTAAACCTTAACTCCAGGAATCAGTGACTAAGTTAACTTCCCTTCTGAAGGAGTGCTTGGAAATTGACTTCCTTACAAATGAGGTCGTTACCCTGGGATGCAGGTGAAAACCAGAGTGTGGTTCTCATAAAGTTAATAAGATCACTTTGCTGGGCTCAGACCTCATGTAATTTGTCACCTCTTGCCTGTGAAGGTAGATAATATTCTCTGCCACTGCAGATCAGCCCTCCAATATCAGGGCAGCGATCTTTTGCAGCTTTAACCTACCAAAAATGAATGGCTTAAAAATGTCCCAAATCACTGGAAACAGAAGAGGTTTTAAAAAAAAGAAATCTAAATGCTTGTATAGTAGTGTAATAAAGCATTTTATACTGGAAGGTCTAAACACACTCATATTACATCAACACAGGCAGGCAGCACCAAAAACATAGACATCACACTAAGTTACTAATCCAGAAAGAAGCCCCCTGCATGTCTTGTTTTTATCTTTAACACCATTTAGTTTCTTTTCCTCACATGTCTACCCTCCCTGGTTTTAGGCTGGAAGAAACTGTGAAGTGGTAAAAGGACTTTGTGCTCATAAAGGTTTGATGACTTGACCATCTGGCTGGGAATGCTCATAAAGGAAGCACTGCAGAGGTTATGGAGGTCAGAGACTACACAAGGAGGAGCCAAGGTGGGTACTGGCACTTCTCTGACTGGCACCCAAATTTTGTCCAACTGGTTGTAAGGTACTCTTTTTAACCTCAAAAGAAAAGTGTCTCTGTGGATTGCTGGCAAACATCACTTCTTTCTCTTGCTCACTTTCATAATTTTGTGGAAACATATGGGAAATCTCTTTGCCCATATCCCGTTGTAATCGCTTCCATCCTCTGTCAGTGCTCAGCTCATTAACAAGTGACCTGAAGGCAGGGGGAAAACCCTACAACTTTTGTATAATGAAGCCTTGCTGTGTAGAGACTATAAAAGTAAACAGACCTGGTTCACTTAAAAAAAAAAAAACAAACCAAAACATAAAGAAGAATAAATACAAAAAAGTTCTCTCAAACAATTAAATGCCTGATTTAAAAAAATTAGCTACATGACAAGTATCTCAGCAAAACGTGCTTGCATTTTCCCTTTCTAGAAATATTATCTAGAGCCACAACTGTTTACACCAAAATTCTGTGCTATATGCCCAAAAAGCATATATTTAAAACATGTACACATGAAGTTACAGGCTTCTGCTGTACTGATTACCCTGGCAGCAGATAAGTACCCAGCATCAGGTTTATGAATTGCAGGCTTCATTAGTCTTAAAATGGTAACAAAGGAAGATGCGTCCTAAAAAGTGTCATCCTTCATCTGAGAGGGTAGTGCCTGACACATTAGCACCTATATGCTCAATTAACCACTGGCAGGCTCATTTTTTCTGTGCCTCTCACTCAGCCTCTCCCCCTACCCTTTCTCCTAACAACTCCACCCTTCCTTCTGACTGAATCCTTCAGCCCTTGCATAGATAGCCCTGACCATACACAAACACTCAATTAGAGGGTGGCTTGAAGGATTCCTTTTGGGTGCTACTTGTTCTCTCTCCCACAATTTCCTGTGAAAAACCAAATAATCTTATTAATGTCTTCTGCTTTTGATTACCAAAAGTGAATACATTCAGATTCTTTGCGGAAGTTAGTTCACAAATTCATAATCTGTCTTCGAAATTAACATAGTTTGATGATTAAGCCCTAATTTATATTCATAGCTCTTGAGATTCAGAACACTTTCTCAGGATGCAAAGTGACATGTACCTTTTTCCATAAAAACAATTATTTTATCAGGCTGAGATCGATCTGTGAATCCAACATTTGAATCTGTTCCCTCTCTCCCCCATTATTTAAATATATCCTTAATTATCCAG